>NW_027272811.1:0-60000 GCF_040938485.1 Diadema antillarum
CTCCCCTTAATTTCTAAAGCGAAAAAAATATAGCTGCCAACGGCAGTTTGGGGACTGTAAAATGTCAAAATTTTCAAGCTCGCTCGCTCCGCTCGCTCGCATTTAATTGTACAGTTATGCAATTCTGATGTTGCTTCCATGAGGTGCGCCCCCCCCCCCATGTCTTGACCCACGGTACGCCACTGAACACCCCCCTCTAAAAAATCCTGGGTACGCCTATGAAAGTGACAATCGATCGATCGAGCTTCTTTGCCATATAGATGCGCTAACCTCAGAATGAATTACAGAGGGCGCAATTGACGAGATAAAAACAGGACAATTCCTCTAAAAATAAAATTACTTTTCCTAAAAATCATAAATCTGCAATAATTTGAAAAATATAAGGGCTACAGGGACAAATTTAGTATTAAATGCTAGAACTTGTCAAGTTCTTTCATTTGAGTGGTACTTTGATACAACTGAAGTGTACATTAAGCCATTCTTTTTCTTAAAAAAAATTGGGGGGCAATATGTATAAATACATATATTTTTTTTACAAAATCAATCTTTGACTCACAATCTTTCATTCTCATTATTCCATATTCATCAACACTTCAGAATTCATATCAAGGTTATAGTTGATGCTTAAGAATGGACAAAAACTAATACTAGTTTTGTCTTAGATAACAACTGGGTGGAAGTATGAACATAGGGACTTTAAAAAGTGAACAAAGTTGTAATGTCCGTAACGCTAAAAGTGTAATGTGCGTAACACTACATTTTGTGAACCTGTGGAGTAAATTCTGAAACTGTTGTATACAATCATCAAGCTACAACTTATTAAACAGGACCTGAACACTCGGTTCAGAAGAAACTTTCTGCTCCAATTCATGAATTTTTGAACATATCCACATGGAGGTAAATAATCGTGTCCAAAAGATGTAATGTCCGTAACGGCGAACATTTTGTGTAACATAGTATATTATCTCCTACGTGATTTAAAGTAACTAATCAAAACTCGGACCGTTAACACTTTGATACCCCTTTCAATAACTTTATTTGCTCGAACCAGGAGCGGACCAAGTCGAAAATTGTTGAGTTTATGAGTGGGTCGGGCCAAAGCGGGCCGGGCCAGGTGCGGACTATTTTGGCGCTGTTGCAGCTAGCACCAGGGGCGGACCAGGAGCGGGCCTGGCGCTGATCGACAGGCGCGGGCCAAAATTCCTTTCACGGCCAAAGGTCACAGTTTACGCTGCTCAGCTCATAAGCGCGCAGCACGCACATCAATTTGATATCGCGCGAAAATGCACTTCCGCTGTGTCAATGACGCGTTCAGTTACCGTGGCAGTAACGGGGGGGGGGGGGGGGGGGGGAGGGAGGAGGAGGAGTTATCCCTTACGTGACCGAGATTATGAATGGGGTCATCGTAAAAGTAGCGCGGCTCTTATAGTTACTGAACGCAATTTTTTACTGCTTGGCGCGGGCTAACTTAGCTCGGAAGAGGAGCGGGCCAAAATGCATGAGTTACTGAAGTGGTATAGGATAACCGGGTTTGAATAAAGCATGAATGGATGGTTTAATTATAATAATTTCTTGTGGGGGCGCTGTGGCATAGTGGATAAGACTCAGAGGACCTGGGTTCGAATCCCGCCCAGTGTTTACATCCTTGGACAAGATGTTTTTACCCACGATGTTCCTCTCGACCCATGTGTTTAAATGGGTACCTGGCAACGCGAGGGTAATAATTAATGGCAGGGCCCTCTGGTAGAGCAGTGGCAACACTGAGGAGGCTTCCCTGGGTAAATAAGTAATTATTATTATTATTGTTATTATTATCATTATTATTATTAATATTATTATTATTATTATTATTATTATTATTATTAATGGATTCAATGATCATGCTGACTTATTGAAACACCACTGTTGTTCAACCACCTCCCTGGTTTAACTAAGGAGGCTCACGAGATGGATTCAAAACAGCGGCATTCCCTTTCAACCCATGTGTGATGCCGCCACTCAAAAATAAACAAAAGAAATATTCACCAAACTGGATCTGTCTCACAGACAGGAAAACAAATAACTGATTTATGTCTCAGTGCATAATGACCAACTTTCTAAGGAATATGATGTCTTTATGATAGTAAATTACTTTTCACCATCCCTATTATAAAAGATCAGCGGTATTATAAAGGCAAAGACACGGGGATGGGCGAATAGAAATTGCGCATGGATTCTTCACATTTTTCTCGATTCTGCAAATTTCCCTTTATATCAATAATAATAATAATGATAGTTACAATGATAATAATGATGATGATAATAATAATTACAAATAATAATAATTACAATTATAACAATAACAACAATAATAATAATAATGATAATAATAATAATAATAATAATAATAATAATAATAATAATAATAATTCATGAAAATGCGGTCTCCTTTATCCAGGGTATGGTCTCTTCAGTGTTGCCACTGCTCTACCAGAGGGCCCTGCCATTATTATCACCATAGCAGTGCCTATATAGCGTTGCCATGAACCCATTTATACACCTGAGTAGAGAGGGCCATGGTGGGTAAAATATTTTGTCCAGGGACGAGCAATGGGCAGGAATCGAACTCGAGGCCTCCGATTGGGAGCCGGGAGTCTTACCTACTAAGCCATACAGCGCCCCCTTTACTTTATGGACTGTTCAACTTTTATAATCATAAATATAAATGTGAGGTTGAGTTTGAGATTTGAAGAAGGGGTTGAATAGATCTTGTTTCCATTGCGATGAATGGCTTTGAGATTACACTTTAAATGGAACTGTACAGTAGGGCCTAATAGATACGCATTAAGTGAAACATATAGATTTTTTTTCTTGTACGTAATATGTATGCGGGCTGGAAGCAAGTCAAACCAAGGAGGTTCTCCCTCTGCATTATTCATTGTACAGCGAACACACTTTTGTTATACAACATTGTACACAACACATTTTTACAAAATAAGTATACTATCAACAATTCAATTCATAGATAGTGCTGAACAAATAGAATATACATGCAAAGCAGCAAAATACAAAGTTATGTTAAGAGAAAAAAACAAGAATTGAGAAGTCTACTGAAAAGCATGCTTGTATCACATACTGTGAACTACTCGAAGGATTCTTATGAAAATATTTGTTTACAAAGACAGGACGGAACAAGACAGGGCAGACCAAGAGCAGGACAAACACAACAACATGACGACTTGACTGAAGGGTATACCATTGAAAAAAGGCACAGCCAGTGACAGCAGAATAATGGGAAGAAAGGAAAGAAAGAAAGGAAAAGCCCACACGCTGAACATCAAGATCGGAAAAGGGAATTGAGGTGCTTCGGACAGCTGGTGGCTGCAAGCAGCTGAGAAGCTTTACTCAAATAAGATGATGTAATGCATTACACCATGATGAATTCAATTGACAATGACAATGAACCCATTAGGTTCTAGAGACAGCTAGCTAATGAATAATGAATATTCAGTAAGAATTTAACCCAAAAAAAAGTCCAACTTGCGCTTAAAAGAATACAAGGATGCAATATAATATCACAGCTTCAAGAATTCCAAAATCCAGGGCAGATGTTGTATAAATGTATTCTGAGCTAATAAAGATATCAGGATTGTAAATGAAACTCAATCATATCGCCTAGTGGGATAATTATGAAAAGATTGATTTCGTGGAAACATTGAGTTGAAAGTGCTGGGAAATGCATTTGCTGACCCAGTTGAAAGGAAAACAATTTTTTTAATCTTTAAAATCTTATGTTTAGTAAATAATGGATCTGCATGGGAACGTGGGGAAACGCCACAAATGATACGAAGCGTCTTTTTGTAATAACAAAAGTTTATCTAATAAAGTTTGATGGGCACTACCACGTGCTAAAGTTTCGTAATTAAGATAAGGTAATGTTAAGGGAAAATACTACGTCAACTAGGTGGACAGTGGGATGTTCGATTTAAGTCTGTTAATAATTCCAATATTAAGTCCAATTATTTTACTAATGTTGAAGATATGAGGAGTCCGCGAAAGTTTATCGTTCACTGTGATACCGAGAAATTTTATATGAGATACATGTTTTAAATGATCGTCATCAAATGTTATATCTGTTTCTATTATTATCATATTAAATCTCAGCTTCTATAGACTTAAAAGCATATACTTAGTTTTCTGAATATTATAAGTGATAATTTGTATGTAAAATGTATGTAAATAAGCGGAAACATAAAATCGAATCGAATCAAATCAAATACTTACTTCTCTGCTGTTAAATTTACTGAAATTCTTCACCATGATGTGCTGCAGCATGTCCACCTCCGCGACAACCAAGGCGGGAATGGTAAAGGCGAACATCCTATAACGAATTTGAGCATATATAGAACCTGTGACCATGCCACCATGTTTGAAGAAAGTTTGTGCCTCCTATATCGTAAGCCATCTTCCTTACATCATACATCATACTCCTCTCATAATCATTATTATTGTTATTATTATTATCATTATTATTATTATTATTATTATTATTATTATTGTTATTATTATTATTATCATTATCGGTTTTCCCGGCCACTTTCGCACATTGTCAGTCCATTTGACAGAATGTTCATTCAATAAAGCAAAAACCCCTCGTTATCGCACAGTCTGTCATTCGAAATTGCAACCTTGTGCCTTCAATTTAGCATTTCGATCTATGAAATTTGCACATGTGGCTTTCAAATTCGTAAAAAGGGCATTCAAATTGGCTGGTACACTGTACTTTACGTTCATTCAAATTCGCCACCACTCGCCGAAAAGGGTACTCGAGTCAATCAATTTCGCAAATGGACAGTCAAATTCCGAACATTTTCATTCAAATTAACGTCATGTTATTTATCTTCTTAATAGGTGAGAACATGTTCATGTGTGCATTTCTATGTGACTTTTTTGTTTCATCCACTCACTGTTAAGCAGTAAAGGTCACATTTTTGACCCGATAAAGCTCGAGTTTGTTCTGTGACTCCACTTTCCTTTCTTAAAGGTCTACATGTACCAATATGACAGATTAACTTCATTTCCTTACAGTCATGACATTACACGAACTACAGTGTAGTTCGATACAGACGTATATTTCAAGAAGACAGAGAAAGAATGATAGGAACATTTGATGATCATAACCTTGACTTCCTAGAAACTGGCCGACACACTCAGAATAAAGCGCTCAACGATCATAGAAGTTGTTGCCACATTAGGACTGGGAGACTCAATAAGAACATTGAAAAGAAAAAGGTGTTGCAAAATCTCCAAAATAAGTACGAAAATATGAAGCGTAATGTTGCTTACAAAACGACAACTATGTTGTATAAAATAGAGGAACAACCAGCGCATAAGCATGTGTGCTAAATTGAAAGCAAAAGATGCTAAATTGGATGCCCAAAAATGAATTCGAATGAACGAGCGCAGCATACACGTGATCACGTGACTATATCATTCTAAATTGATTGAACGGATATCTAAATGGTGCTTGTTTTACGAATTTAAATGAAAAAAAGTGTTAATCAGAAGGAGATTAGAGGTAATTTGAATGCTCCAAAATGATTTTGAATGAAGAGATCATAAAATTGAAATACCGAACATCATCATCAAATTGAATGCAGCAATAAGGAATTGGACTTTAAAAAAAGTGCGAAATTGGCCGGGAAAACCTATAATATTGTTCGCTGAAAAGGTTCATCTGATTGGAATATCAACTGGACGAGCGTTCGTTTTATCACAATCAATGGAAATTACCTTTACTTGATAAGACTTTCGCCTGCTGGCTCTGCAGGCTTCTTCAGATCGAGCGTTGTGAGAAGGACTTCCCACGAGCCGACGTAGCTGGCGCACGCCGATCTGAGAGAATGGGATCGTATATTGAGGAAAGTGAGTATTGCCCCAGGTCTCGGTTGAAGGTTTTTCCTTGCTGTTTCCGAATGTGAATTGCTTCCCTTATCCAGAGTGAGGTTTTCCCAGAGTCTCTGGCTAGGATGGAACACTTAGTTGTATAGTTGATGTGGTGGTTTTCACTGGCAACATGGTCGCTGATGGCCGACTTGTGCATGTGGGAGGTGGTTTCCTTTCTTTTTCCTCTTGTGTAGTAGGATGCATTAAAGGGAACGTAAACCCAAAGAGCAATGTGGATTGAGTGATAGCAGCAACATTAGTAGAACACATCAGTGAAAATTTGAGGAAAATCGGACAATCGATGCAAAAGTTATGAATTTTTACAGTTTTGGTGTAGGAACCGCTGGATGAGGAGACTACTAGATGTTATGACGTATGAGTGGACAACAATTTAAAGAAAATATAAAGGAAATTCAACAAAATTTCACTTTTCTAGCATTATGAAAGAGCACTTGAATAACCGCTTTCAGAAAGCAGGGGGAATAATTGCTACCCGTAACATATGTCAGTATCAATTTGGTGGAATTTGTAATTTTCATGAAAAATGAATTTTTGCGAAATTTTCTTTATATATTCTTTATATTGTTGTCCACTCATACGTCATAACCTTTGGTAGTCTCCTCATCCAGCGGTTCCAACAACAAAACTTTAAAAATTCATAACGTTTGCATCGATTGTCCAATTTTCCTCAAACTTTCACTGATGTGTTCTACAAATGTTGCTGCTTTCACTCAATCCACATTGTACTTTGGGTTTACGTTCCCTTTAACAGTGTCTACCTCTTGTTTGCGTTCATTTTTTCTGGTACCGGCGCGCGCCAGCTTCGTCGGCTCGTGGGAAGTCCTTCTCACAACGCTCGATCTGAAGGAGCCTGCAGAGCCAGCAGGCGAAAGTCTTATCAAGTAAAGGTGATTTCCATTGATTGTGATAAAACGAACGCTCATCCACTACATTATTGTTATTATTATTATTATTATTATTATTAGTAGTAGTAGTAGTAGTAGTAGTAGTATCATCGTCATCATTATAATCAACATCATCATTCCTTTCATTGATTGTTATTATATTAGCATATTCATTATCATTACTCCTACAATTATGGTTAGTACTTTGTGTAGTGTAGTAGCAGCTCTACACAAGTAGTAGGATAGGAACCTAGCAGCATCAGTGTAGTGCTACATCAATGTACAGTTAAATTATCGCCATAATCTTTATCCCCATCGAAACTGTTCACTTATTTATCTATCCTTTTTTTTTTGCTAGTCTATTCCAACAAGGTATGTAGCCCTTTCAGTTTAAAAAAAATCACAAAGGGGCTCTGTGATTGACTATTCAAGTAAATCATGTCACTTACCCGTATACTCGACCGTATTTCGCCCCCAAGACGTTAAATACCCTAGGAAACCCCTGCAAAGAACAAAATCAAGCCAGGTTTCAGATAAATTCGAAATTTGCAATACCGTTTTTGTATTTTTTTTAAATGAATTGAAACTGAAAACGCATAAACGAGAGGGCTATTCTTTACGCAACAAAACTCACGTGCGAGTAATGCATACCGTATGTCCCCCCCCCCCATATTGTTTTCACACACAAGCGCATCGAAGTGCTGAACTTGGAAGAATCAGACTCATGACATGCTTTACAACAATCCACATTTCTCTGTGACCGCATAACCAACTTGAATGAGATTTTCTACAAAATAGAGCTAAGATCTTATATTTAAAGACCCTGAAGTAATATTTAGACAGTGTACAAACTGTACACTGTATTATAATAATATCAAATAATTGGATGTACCATGCCGAATGCGGTGTTACCCACGATGGGTAAGGCCGGCTCGTAGATCACACCTTTCCGCCACCAGTAAGTATGGCTCCATGAGTCATGTCTAAACGGGAAAGAATTACAGTCCAAATTGTTAGCATGTTAACATGTCTCAAATGGCGTCATGAATGCGCATTACATACTACAAAAAAAAAACAAGAAAAGGAAAGGGAAGCTATCAATGTACTTTGTATTTTCTGATGTGTAGCATTGAAACGGTTACAGTTCGTTGTACCGAGGGTTTTTTACTCCTAAGGTTCATTATTCCGAAGAGTCGTTTTTCCGAAGGTTCGCTATAAATCCAAAAATGTGATAAGGTTTGTTGTTCCGAAGGTTCATTAATCCGAAAATGAAATAAGGTTCGTTATTCCGAAGGTTCGTTCCGGGTCCTATTTCATTTCGGATCAAGGAACATTCGGAATAGCGAATCCTATTTCATTTTCGGATTAACGAACCTTCGGAATAACGAACCCTATTTCATTTTCGGATAAACGAGTCTTCGGAATAGCGAAACCTATTTCATTTTCGGATTAACGAACCTTCGGAATAACGAACCTTCGGAATAACGCACAAATGTTCGTATTAACGAACCCCTTTTTCATTTCAGATTAACAAACCTCTAGGTACATGAAATTTGTGTGTTTCGGATTAACGAACCGTCGGAATAACGAACCTTCGGAATAACGAAAAGCACCCCATTGAAAAAAACAGTATCTTAAAATGGAATCCCTGGCGATTCTCATAATTTCACATCATGTAGCACAGAAAACGATAGTTTTCAATTCGTTTATTCATCTCATTTGCTGATTAAACAATACAACAGTATTGAATTTAATAATACAGCACAAAAGATATAATCAATCATTTACATAATATTATCTGTGAAAATGAAAAAAGAGAATTTGATAATACAAAACAAAAGATATAATCAATCATTTACATAATTATCTGTGAAAATGAAAAAAGAGAACTTGAATAAAGCCAAAAGGTCCTTGTTTAAGTTCATTTATGTACGAGAATGTACAAAATAAAGATTTTTAAAGTACAAATTGTAGACATGGACAGAAAACCAACAACCATAACAACACAAACATTAGGACAAATGGTATGATTAGATTAACCAAGTGTGATTTGCTAAAAAAAAAAAAAGAGAAAATTTCTAAAATTTCTAAAATGAAGAAAGGCTATTGCGTGAACAAATATCTCTAGGAATCGAATACTAGTACCAGATTAATGGAAATTGGTGACATACGGAGTTTAAAATTATTCACATATGGAATCTACTGCAATTTCATGTGTTGTTTCATTTTATGAATTGTATTATTGGTGCAAAATTATTATGTTGTAACATAATATTTGAAATAATAAAATCCCAAGACAGCGGTATTATAAGTATGCATATGAACACTATTCAAAGTATAAAATTAACGAAAAAGAGGAGCAGAATGAGCAAGGTAATTACTACCATTATATACGTAATGCTTTCTTCTGCAATTTATGTAAAACTTCTAACTTTGTTTTATCATATTTACCCTATACAGCTAGTTATACAATGATTAAAATACCGAATCATAAATGTATTATTAAGCGAAAGAAAGTGCAAACCCCAGAAGAACATTTTTCAACGAATATACTATGTCTACACATTCAGATATCTTAGTTGCTACATATTTTGTTATATGTACATCCAACGTATCCCACAATGTTCTAACTTATACAAAAGAATAGTATGATCAATGGCATTGAAAGCTTTCGAAAAATCCATGAATTTCCAATTGGCATATTTGTTAAGGGTTATAGCAGAAATTATCTTATCTTGTAAATCTATAACAGCGTGAGTGGTTGAATGATTGCGTCTGAACCATATATGGCCAATTATAAAGTGTATCAAATTTTGTTAGAAAAGAATATAAAAGGTAAATTTTCCAGGAGCTTTTCTTTGACAGGGAGAACTGATATCGGCCGATAGTATCTTTCTTGTAGTTTGGAATATTTTTTTTGGGCAATTTTCTATTTTGTTGGGACATCACCTCCAGTACTTAAATACAAATTAAAAATATAGACCAGGGGTTTAACAATGGAAAATTGTATTTGTTTCAAAATATTACAACTCTGATAATCACAACAACAAGGATACGTTGATAAAAGCATTACAAATTTCCCAGAGTTCTCTCTCTGTGATTGGGTTGACAAATAAAGAATGAAAAGTTATGTTGGAGATAATCTTCAAAATGTATATCAGAACTTGCTTTTCATAAAGATGATAATGTTTCATTATAAACTGTCTGAAATATGATTTACATTTGTTGCCAATCATTTGAGAAAGTGTGATTTTCTTCTTCATTTCGTATGAATGAAATAGGCATTTCGTTTGGTCATTTATTAAGCAATGGAATTATAAAAGACGAAATCTTATTCACATTATTTCTATTTTCATTTAATTAACTGCGATAATGTATTTCTTAGCCTTTCGTTATAGATTATTAACTCCATTCCTATAATCTTTATATTTCTTTTCATTATTTTCATTGTTCCATTATTTTGGCATTGGAAAGTATTGCACCAAAACTTTGCACAAGATCGCTGAATTTCAGGTCTGAAAATGCAAAATCACCTTTGCGTAGGAGGAGAATTGCCCCTATCTATAAAAACGTCGTGTGCGTGCTTATTCTGTTTGATTGCTGAACAGACAGCGTTCATGATATTCATTGTAAGAATTAATACAAGATGTGTTTTTAAAAGAAAATCATTTTATAGAGGCAAATTATTCGATGATAATCTACGTCAAAATATAATTATTGCTACCTTAAACAAGTGGGACTGTTTCAAATCTATAAAACACACAAAAACATTCATCAAATTGCACCATTTAAAACACAAAAATGCAAAAAGTTCTCACCGTGGGAGGGGGACACCCCCTCAAGCACCCTCCCCTCCCCCTCCCTCACTCCGCCCGCTCGTGCTTAGTTGCGTTCAATTGTAAGAATTAATACAAGATGTTTGTTCAATTGATACCATTTAATAGGCAAATTCTTCAATAATAATCTACATCAAAAAGTATTGGGAGTGTTTCAAGTCGATAAAAGCATTCATTTCTGCAACATCAAAATGCAAGAAGTTCTCACGGGGGGGGGGGGGGGAACCACCCCTCCCAAAGCCTCCCTCCCCCCCCCCCCCCCCCCCCCCCCGCTCGCTCCATTCGCTCGGGTCGGTCGCGTTCATGATATTCAGCGCAAGAAGTCTATTCATATGATACCATTTTACAGCCAAATTGTTCAATATTAATCGACATGAAAATATATTTCTACCTCAAACAAGTGGGACTGTTTCAAGTCGATAAAACGCGAAAACATGCATCAATTTGCACCATTTACAACATCAAAATGCAAAAAGTTCTCACGTGGGAGGGGGGACAATCCCTTCCCACACCCACCCCTCCCCTCGCTCGTTCCGCTCGCTCAGGCTCGGTCGCTTTCCATTTATTTCGCAAGCGCAAATAATGTTTTTCTTACAATATGACGTCATTATATTCTCGTTTGCTGCTCCCCCACAATTTGAGATTTTGACATTTCCGACAGAATACCTCATTTATTTTCACTTGTAACTTCAAAAATTGGTCTTTGGCAAAGCGAACAACACTCCGCTAACGTCCGCACATGTCTTATGAATATGTATGTTAAGCTTCATGAATATTCAGTGGTGCGACCAGATGTGTCTGGAAATCATCGGAGGGTAGTTTTCCGCAACAGCGAAACATGAAATGTTGAATAAGTAAAAAAAAAAAAGAATACTTCGTCGTTTCTAGTGATTCTCCGTATGTGGATAGAAATCATCATTTTACATTATTCTGAAAGTTTGTGCGATTTTGGACAGTGAGCAGCTGAAATATGCGAAGGTGAAATTTTTTTGAAAATGAGAACGCCCGATTTGGACTGCCTCGATGACGGTTGAAAATTCTAAACGTTTCGTGGGTTTAGGGGGAGATAATTATAGTCGTCCGCTGGGACTAATTCATTAAAGATCTATCACGTTAAAAAAAAAATCTTATAAAATTTATCCTACCTACATAACATCGGAGATGAATAGAAGTTAACCCCGGTTTGTGAACCTTTTCTTTTTTCATTTACGGAAATGTATCATATAAAAAAGTCAATTTCGCACCAAACATATTATTTACTTCAGTTGCACTGTAAGCACACTACTGACCAATCTGCAATTAATATAATGAATTTCTCATACAGTAAATAAATACCTTCATCTGTAAATCTGCGAAAATAATTCTGAAAAATATTGTTATTTCTATTTATCTTATTCAACATTGAAAATATAGGTAAATGATCTGTGATAATATTATGCTAAATGAACCAAAAACATAATTGAAAATTCATAACATTTTTGAAAAAAATCCAAAAGAGTCGCACCGTTTAAAGTAACGCGAGTTGCACTGTGTATAAGGGGTTCAAACCCAAATGAAAAATTAGCAATTAAGAGTTTATAAGCGTCTTTATTATCTAAATACTTAAGGAGGTCTACTTTAAAATCACTTGTCATAAATATATTTTGATATTCCTTTGTAACAGTACAGAACGCTTCAGAATAAAATTCTATAAAATCGTCAACATTTGAGTCTGGTTTTCTATAAATGACATCAACAATGTATTTTGAATTATCATATACAAAATCAGTAAACAAATACTCACAAATATCTTTCTATAATGGTATATCAGAAACATG
Source organism: Diadema antillarum (assembly GCF_040938485.1). Taxonomy (NCBI): domain Eukaryota; kingdom Metazoa; phylum Echinodermata; class Echinoidea; order Diadematoida; family Diadematidae; genus Diadema; species Diadema antillarum. The sequence continues at coordinate 12,484 of NW_027272811.1, forward strand.
GCTTAATGTAAATGCGAAACCGATATTCAATTAAGAGCGTTATCAAATGTATCGTTCCGATCGTTTCTTGGGTAAGGGAGGTGGGGTTGCTTTCTACATTAAAGGGATGGTACAGTATTGGTGGAGATGAAAATTGGGCTTTAACTTTTTTATTGCGAGATACCAATAAAGCACTATGAAATAGTAGAGGGCATACCATTTTAAGAGGAATTCAAAGTTTATTTGATAAGAAAATGTGTTTGGAATAGCTGAAACATATAAAAACAAAGTAAGACAAAGCGATCGTAATAAAGTGTGGGTCCCACACTTTATTAGAATTGCTCTTTTTTGGATATCTCAGCCAGTTAAAAACCAATTTTTATCAAATAAATTTCTCATAGAATTACATGCTCTTTCAAATTTCATAAGAGGTTTCTAATTATCTCAACAAGAAATGTTAGAAACCTGAAATGAAGTCTCCAACAAAACTATACAATCCCTTTAAAAATAACATTGATATGAAAGTCAGGCATGATTTACATATCGAGGGTACTGAAGATATTTTTGTTGAAATTTTGAACAGTAAAACAAAAAATATAATGAGATGTATTATATATAGGTCCAGGAAGAAATTATATTGATTATTTTTTTTGAAAGTTTTGATCAAACTTTTAACTTTTTTGAAAAGAAAGACAGTTTCATTATGGGAGCTTTTAATATCGATCTGCTAAATAACACCATACAATGCAATGCAATCATACAATGCGGTTGTTAGGTTTATTGGCAACTTATTCATCTCAACCACATATCAGTAATCCAACAAGATTTTCTAGTATCTCCAACATTCTTATTGATAATATATTTTCCAATGTAATGAACATAGAATGTACAAATGTGACCCTGCACCTCAAAACAAACAAAAAGTCGCCAGACATGAATTTTTAGTTAAGACCATATTCTGAAAGAGCAAACTTTAAGCTTTAAAATGATGTATAATTCAAATCAAATGGACTAAATATTGGAAAGGAAGCACAAACTCAGGAAAAGTGTGAACTGAGAAAAGAAGCTCTGAAGTACAGTGTCTATTCAAGCGCTTAATCTTTACCAAACCGTGCTGGCTGTGCGATGAATGGGACAAAAAACAGGAAGTAAACCACTAGAGTAACAACAATGAAGGGATTATTAGATTAAACTGAAATTAAGCATGCCTCATTAACACAATCTGTCCATAATTAATGCCAACTTTCAAAGCAGTAGCACTATCCTTTCAAAAGTTATTAGAGTTGAAAGTGAAGAGTATGGCAAGGTTTTTCAGAAATGAAAAAGGGATTCTAAAGACACACCTAATCACACTATTCTACCGAAAATGTTCGAGATAAACTGCTAAAAAAACACACTTTCCTGCCCGTTTTATGATACCAAATTTTAGCATAATGTAAAAGAAGACCCGCTCTTTCAGAAAATATGAAAAAGTCAAGTTCGGCGAGGTTGACCCATTTCACTTATTTTCAGTCCTCACACAAAATCAGTGTGTGCGACTTTATGTTTGTTTTGAGGTGCACGGTCACAAATGATACATTTTATTATGATATTGTATCTGATCATTTACCAGAAATGATATTATATCTGATCATTTACCAGTTTTTACCATCAATAATATTTTTTGGCAAATAAAACAGCATTTTAATAAAAAAAATCTCAAATGTATTAAAAGGGAAAAGAAAGTAACTTTCAATTTTTGATATTTAATTTAGCGCAGAAAGAATAAGGCCATGTATTTGATGAAAGCAATGCTGATATTTCTTATGAAAATTTATCAGCAGGTTATCGTATTATTATCAGAAAAATGTTCCTTTGCTTAAACGGAACATTTTAAAGAGATGTCTAGACCGCCCTAGATTACTAAAGGTATTATGCGGCCGATATCTACCCGTTGTAAGTTACATAAGCAAGCAATACAGAACCAAAGTAATAATTCATTTATGAAATATTGGATATATAGAAATCAATTAACATCGGTAATAAGATTTGGGAAAGACAGTAAAGGAAGTACTAACTCTGCCATCACTGACAATGAGGAAATTACTGATCTTACCACAATTGCCAACTCATTTCATGATTATTTTACAGATATTGGTCCTAGTCTAGCATCTAACATAAATTCATGTAATACTCATTTTACAGATAATTTACCCAATCCTTGTGAAAGTTCGTTATTTTTACGCCTACCAATGATCACGAAACAATCAATGTTGTTCAAAATCTGAAAACAACTAAATCGAGTGGGCATGATAATCTGAGTGTTCATTTACTGAAACAAATTATTTTTTTACATTGGAAACCCCCTAACTCATGTATTTAATATGTCTCTTTCAACAGGCACTTGCCCTTACTCTGTCAAACTTGCAAAAGTTAATCCTATTTGTACAAAAAAAAAATGATTCTAAATTATTTAGTAATTATATGCCAATAACATTATTACCAAGCATATCTTAAGTTCTTGAACAAATTGTGTATAAAAGGGTACATCGGTTTTTTTTACAAAAAAAAATATTTATTAATACCCAATCAAATTGTATTTAGAAGCGGAGCTTGAACTGATTATGCAATCGCTCACATGTGTGATAAAATAATTGAAGTTTTTGCTGATAAGGAGCACGCTATAGGTATATATATATACATGGATTTGTCGAAAGCATTCGACACCATCGACCATAGAATATTGATTTATAAACTTAATAAGTATGGAGTACGAGGTCACGCTCTGCTCTGGTTTACAAATTATTTGCAAAACCGTCAACAGTATCTTAGTTTTCAGTCTCACGAATCACAGAGATTCGATATTAAATGTGGGGTACATCAAGACTCCATTTGAGGGCCTCTACTGTTTAATATTTCAATAAATGATATCATAAATTCTTGTCCATCTTTGAATTTATACTTTTTGCTGATGAAACATCCATTATTACATCAGATCATGATATAGGGACCCTTGTGAATTGTTTGAATAGTGAATTATTAAATAATACCGGTATTGTATTGGTTTAAATCAAACAAGTTATCTTTACAAGACTTTTTTATGCCTCCGCCACGAAATGGTGCCGGAGGCATTATGTTTTCGGGTTGTCCGTCCGTCCGTCCGTCCGTACGTACGTACGTACGTACGCATTCGTTTACGCGGTAACTTGAGTAATTTTGACTGGAATTTTACCAAACTTGGTCAAAGTATAAAGTATGATGGGGCAATTACTTGATTAGATTTTGGGTGAAATCGGCCAAAGGTCAAAGGTCAAGGTAAAAGCATTAAATTGTATCTGTTTACGCGATAACTCAAGACTGGATTCAGCAAATTTCACCAAACTTTCTCTGAGGATGATGTATGATGGGACAATTACTTGATTAGTTTTTTTTGGTGATATTGGACAGAGGTCAAAGGTCAAAGATCAAGGTCAAATCCTAGAATTTATCTGTTTACGTGATAACTCAAAACTAGATGAAGCAGCTTTCACCAAACTTGGTCCAAGGATGGTGTATGATGGAGCAATTAGTTGAGTAGATTTTAGTGACATTGGCAAGAGGTCAAAGGTCAAAAGGTCAAGGTCAAATGCTAAAAACGTTGATATTTCTCCCATATCCATGCAATGCCTAAAGGTATTTTCTTGAAACTTAGTGTAGACATGTACTACTGCATAAAGATTCTCCAGAGAGTTTCATGTCATAAGGTCAAAGGTCAAAAGGTCAAAGGTTGGGTGAATATGTCACAATTACACTTTTCTCGCAAATGGTTCAATGTATCTTCATGGAACTTGGTACATACCCATGTACTGACTGGCAGGGATTTTCTAGGGAATGTAGGGGTCATGGGTCAATAGTCAGGGGTCAAAGGTCAAGGTCAACTCCCCAAATTTTTACTATTTCCCTCATATACTATTATCTGCAATGCTTGCATTATTATTTTTAAAACTAAACCTTGATATATTGATATATACATGTATTCCCTGATGGAGATTCTCTGGGAAATTTCCAGCCAGAGGGTCAAAGGTCAAAGGTTAAGGGTTAAAGGCCAGGTTTAAATACAAAAAAAAAGATATTTTATACTGTAATTACACTCTTTCTTCATACCTTGAAAATTACTCAATGCATAAACTTATAAAAGGGTCGATCAGAAGTCAAGTAAAAATTCTCAATTCCCCAAATACAGGTACCTGCACTCTTAGACATATTACAGCAAACCTAGTTAAAGGAAAGTGAACATTCAAGATATTTCTGACAAACCTTTCATTTCAATATCTTGTCAATTTTGTGAAACTGTCATAACACATTGTGAAGACATTGTACCATACACCTATTGGGAGAATCATGCATTATGGCGGAGGCATCAGTCGCCATAGCCACATTTCTAGTTTTCATTTCAGAAAACCCTACTCACAGGACTTTTAATGCCAATATATCAATTGACATGATTGATGGGTTTCCCTTTGCGAGAAGCAGGCTATTAGATTTTTAGGAATAACAATCGATTCTCATTTGACATGGAACGAGCATATACCCTGTCTATACAAAGGACCCTATCAAGGAATACCAGCGTACTCTGGAATTTGAAAGATTTTTTATCGGAACGATCCCTGAATATCTTATATGATTCTTTAATTTTGCCTCACATATCGTATTCAAATATTGTATGGGGAAAGTGTAGTATTACTAAACTGAATCCAGTATATCTACTCCAAAAGCGTGCCATTCGCATCATTACTAACTTTACATATTTATCTCATACAGATCCTTTATTTCATCGTCTGAATACTTTGAAGCTTCATGACATCCACATTTCAAAAAAAGGTATATTCATGTACAAGTAAGCAACAAATCAACTTCCCTCTTTATTTCATAATACACATATATATTTCACTTAAACTCGAATATACACATATATCCAGCTCGCCGTTCGACAAATTTTCACTTTGTAAACCCCAAAACTGTTTTAACTCAGAAATCAATTAGACATTACGGTCCTGACGTCTGGAACAACCTACCTGATCAATTAGAGCAGAGTACTTTACTTTTTTCTATCAAGGCTCATCTAAAAAAATATATGTTATCGAAATTTGTTTTCACTTAGTTGTCTTTCATCAATGTATTTATTTTTCTTTTTTTCTCAAGTCTCAGTCAGCCCTGACCCATACAAAATGTTCTTCGATTTTTTTCCATTCCCTCCCGTTCTTTTCTTTTCTAAAGACTTTACAGGGGCATTTATTCGCATGTCGTATACTTTTCAGTAAAGCGCATACCTCACGCCCAAAATATACGTACTGTAGCATTCATTATCTCTTGTAGTCCATGGGCCAGGCCAGATATTGGTACCATCTGAGGTGGCAAAACCTTTTCGGTGTCATTTTGTTTGGCGGGCATAGATATGCTTATTAAGCTATGATAGCATTTCCAAATGAGTAGCTTAGTCATAGTAAATGAATTTTTAACCAATTTGGTCTTGTTGTTATATCCCTATACTTCTGAATCGAAACTAACCGCTATACAAAGAAGAGCACTGTCTTCTGTATGTTCCATAGAGCTGTAAAATGAGCTCTATGGTATGTTCACAGGTGTTCTATTGTAAACGCGGTGCGCTTAGTCTTTATTCAAGGCAGCGAAGGGAATATCCAAAGGTTATGATGTCCACAGCGCTTAGTCTTTATTCTAGACGGCGAAGGGAATATTCAAAGCGTATGATACAGTGTATATCCTTTTATCTAAAAACAACAACAACAACAAAAGCAATTCCTCGTGAATTTTACCGTATCTTTCAATTATTTATCATTTTCCGGCGAAAACGCTACGGTGAAAACGCTGATACCACACCAATGTCGCTTTATTTCCCTCCAACAATATAAGATATGCAAAAACAATGTACCGGTACACTACAATGCATTATAATGAATGATATTGTAAATGAACAGAGTGATTTTTGTTTAAAACTGATGTATTTGTTGATAGGGTAGTATAAAAACAGTATAGATAATCCCTTTTATGAGGAACTTTAGATATGATAACGGTACATTGGTCTAGATAAAGACTAAGCGCACCGCGTGACAGCTGTGGACATCATAGCCTTTTGGATATTCCCTTCGCTGCCTTGAATAAAAACTAAGCGCACCGCGTTTACAACAGAACACCTGTGGACATACAGAAGGCAGTGCTCTTCTTTGTATAGAGGTTTAGTTTCGATTCAGAAGTATAGGGATATAAAAACGAGACCAAATTGGTTAAAAATTCATTTATTATGACTAAGCTACTCATTTGGAAATGCTATCATAGCTTGATAAGCATATCTATGCCCGACAAACAAACTGACACCAAAAAGGTTGTGCCACCTCAGATGGTACCAACAACCCATTTTTCGGGTCTTGGCCCATGGACTATTGCACTGCACACACGACGCACTGTCACTTGCACACACCTACACTTCTATTGTCTATCATACCAGTAGTCGATGGTGCTGCGTGCTTTTTTTTTCTTTAAAGCGCCAAGTCGTTGTTTTTCTTTTCTGTTGTTTTTTTTTTCTTTCTTTAGCAAAATATGATTCGTATACTAAGATTAAGAGTTTTATGAGTAGATTTATAATTGGCGCTGTTTTATATTCGTATAACATAATATAGATATGGCCTCATCCACGTAAATCCCTACTTATTGATTTCTCCTTTGTTCATCGTATGTCTTAATATTTTGTTTTGATTCATATGTCATTACAGACTGATGTTGTTATGAAAATGACCATTCTTTTATTGATTTGTATGTTAATCTCTCCCCCTTTGTGCTTACTTTCTATAACTTTGTTTTCATTTGTTATTGTATTTGGAGAAAGAATATGCAGAAATAAACCAAACCAAACCAAACCAAAAATCACACAAACAATACATCTACCAACCTCAACGTGAACAAACATGAACTAAACACACACACACACGAAAGAAAATCATACGAAAGAGAAATCTTACAGAAAAAAAATAAAATGATACAAAATAAGATAGCGATTAAAGTGTACAAAGAAATATGTTCGAGTCAGTACACATTTTTATACATTCGTTAAGTATTAACCCTCTAGTCAATATCGACTTGAATTTAAAAAATAAGACCTGTATGTTATTGTAAGAGAGCTTTTATCTGGTAGTGTGTTCAGTTTCAACGGGCTGACTTGTCTTCAAAAGACAGGTATAAGTACGCTGTAGTGTGCACTTTACGGAATTCCTTGACCCGGTATGAAAAAGAAAAGTGATCACAAATATTCAGGAAAAAAAATTTGAACTCGCGACGTGTACAAGTATAGGCTACAAGAGCCGGAATCACGGTTTACATAAACGCAGAAAATGTTAACCACGCTGGTCGTCCGGAATTTGTTCAGCGGAGACTGCGTCTGCTTGGCTTCAAGGATCCCCTCTTACGGAGGAGAGCCGATAAAGTCAAAAAAAAGAAGAAGAATCCTTTAAAAAGAAAGAAAAAAAAAAGAATACTACGTGACGTTACAATCAGGGAGGTGGGAAGTTTATTCCCTGTTGCAAATTGCAATAGCCTTGTTGGGAAGTATACTGCAGCAGCAGTTATACCAGTACAAAGTGTATGTAAACCCTCAGAGTATAATAATTATGAGATGAATACATTAGAAACTACTTTCCATACTTACACTAAAAACAGCAGAACTGCTGCAAGCACAAGAAACCATGTCAATGACATGGAAAAGCCGAAAAATTCCACTTCCATGTCTGCGAGTCTTCACTCTTGTTGTATGTAGCCGGGGAAGTGTTGGAACTGTTTAAGGAGTTCAGCGCAACATATGGCGGCTCGAGCGATGGAGTGCCTTTGTCCCTATTGGAGAGCAGTTTTTCTATGTGGTGTTGGATCTCTGACGCAATGTCCTTGCCCAGAGCAGGGAGGTGAGACTTCTTAACTCATTGCCCAGAACCAGTAGTAATCGAACAATATCTATGCTGGAAAGGATAAACTTTTGTTGTGTGTGACTTGCACGAGGTTTCGTTGGTAATTAGACCGAGACACCGGCGTAGCCAAAGAGGGGGGGGGGGGGGGGGGGGGACGGAAGGCCACCCCCCCCCCCCCAAGTTTTGGACCGGGGATTAGGAAGGCGCAAAGAAAAAAGAACATTGCGTGTATATTGTATACTTATGCATGAGGTGGGTCAATTGTAAAATTGCAAAATCTCTCTTGCGTGGTAGGGGGTATCCCTCCCCCTCTGTACCCTTTTCCCCAGCCTGAGTACTCTTCTCAAATCTACACAAAACTTCTTAATATTTCTGAGTGCACAAGACTTATCACTTATATTCCGAAAACACAAAAGTTCCCTCATGTACAAACGGTAAGCTCCTTATCCCATCTTAATCAACACTTTCCTCGCTCAGTTCTCCCGATCATTTTTTTTTTTATTTCCCGAATATTACATCAAATATACGTAAACGAGATATCTCAACTTCAACTTTAAAAAGGCATAAGCTCCCTAGCGTGTGAGGAAAGGGTGGGGATAGCACTCTCCCACGCTTTTTTCCTGCTCTCCCCTCCCCTCCTCATGCATACAAGTACAGACAATGAACATAGACAGTTTTCCAAATATGCCACAAAGTGTGTGCACCAAAACGTATAACTACAATCAGAAAATGCAGAATCTCCATGCACACGCAGAATAAGAGCTACATTCCGTTATTTAGCTATGAACGCATTTCTGAATTCAACACTATTTATTTCCATTATTCTTTTTGTATATTGCACCAAAGGTTTGCACCACACTGAGATCGCTGAATTTCAGGTATGAAAATGCAAAATCACCCGCGTGTGGAAGGAGAAATACCCCTTATCTACACCCTAGTGTGCATACTTTTTTGTTTGATGGCTAAGCAGACAGCGTTCATGATATTCATTGTAAGAATTTATTCTAATGACACCATTTTATAGGCAAATTCTTCAGTGGTATCTACATCAAAATATACTGCTACTTTAAAGAAGTGGGACTGATTCAAGTCGATAAAACACGCAAAAACATGCATCAAACTGCACCATTATAACATCAGAATGCAAAAAATTCTCACGTGGGAAGTGGGACACCCCCTCCCACGGCCTCTTCCCCTTACTCGCTCCGCTCCCTCGCATACTAACCGCCCCCTAACATCAAATCCTGGCTACGCCGTGAAATCGAGACCTAACAATGCTTTAATCCGTCTAGGAATTAAGGCCGCCGTGTTTGTTATCTATCCATCTTGCATAACAACGCCAACAAAAAAAGTCGCCAGACATAAACGACAAAAAAAAAAAAAAAATTGTGTGCCTCAGAATGAGTAGGGGCGGGGATTGTATATCATATAAATTGAATTGAATTGAATTGAATTGAATCATATAAATATACCAGGCATGACGGGTTCTGGTTGATTTGATTTGATTTGATTTGATTTGATTCATTGGTTTCTGTATCATCTTTGTACATGCACATGCATGTACATACATAATAAGTTGTCTACAGAACAGTTCTTCTTCATTGCCTTTGCACAATGTGCAGCAAAAACGTACAACAAGTACAACAATGAGTGATACAGTGGGGCTACAGCACATCAAGCGCGGCTTGATTTGCGTGCAGCCCCCGTACATGAACATATAATACACATCGGAAGGAGAATAGGAGGGAGGATGACTTGCAGAGAGATAGGATAAAGGAGAAAGGGAAAGGAGATGTCAGTCTGCTTTCACTAAAGGTTTATACAAAGTAAAGGGTCTAGGGCAATTACCCCCTGGGCAATTACCCCGCACCCTTCCCCTGGCCCTAATCCTAATCCTAATCCTGAACCTAACCCTAACCCTAACCCAAACTCCTAACCCTAAACCTAACCCTAACCCTAATCTTTACTCTAATCTTACCACCAACCAGTATTTAGCCGGGGGGTAATTGCCCTCTGTGGGTAATTGCCCGGATACGCTTCTGTAGTAAAGAAAATATTGCTTCTGAAGTCACCGAAGGCACATGGTTTAACCAGGCGGTGTTTCATAAAGCTGCTCTTAAAGGTCCTGTTTACATTTGAGAATAGTGATTTGAAAATTTTTGAGATATGACATTTATAATATTTAATCATACAGTATGATTGTGTAGTTCTGTTTTACCACAAACCTTTCTATTATATACAATATTCGCGATAAAGGCTAAATATACACTCTAAAAAATCCCGAGTCAGAACTGACCCGGAACTGGGTCCGTTGGGGTCACACACCGTTCCGCGTCAAAAATGACTTGGAATTTGGTCATGGAGACTCCGAATGGGGTTACCCTGACCCAATTCATGACTCTGAATGGGTCATATCTGACCCTGACCCCATTCCTTGTCATTTCTGACCCGGAACGGTGTGTGACCCCAACGGACCCAGTTCTGGGTCAGTTCTGACTCGGGTGTTTTAAGAGTGTATGGAGATATCTTTGACAATATAACGTAATGCTGTGTTTTTGTTTCGTCTGCAAATTATAAATTATGTCTTTAAAGTAACAAACGACTTATGAAGGACTGGTGATCAGTTCTGATGTGCTATACTTGCTATATATGCTATACAGCACAAGAACTGATCACCAGTCGTTCTTAAGTTGTTCATAATTTTAAGAACAGCTTTATGAAACACTGATGACTCTCAATTTTCTGTTTGGATGTTTTTGCTGATGTATTGGACTCTTCGAATACATAAAACCATGAAATAGACTGTGGCCTTAATATAGCAATGAGTCATCTTGACTGTAAAGAATCTTGCTCTCAACATGCTAACTCTAATACTGAGCATTCATTCAGTTATATTGCAGGAGAATTCAACCTAATTGATGTATATGGCGGTTTTTTTATCCTAATGAAAAGAAATACACTAAACATCGGCCATTCTTCACTTAATCTATCAAAATTAAACTATATCATTTTTCTTTCGAGTGGTTTGTTTTCTAATCTTAAAAAGAAAATGCCCAGTCATGCATGACATTTTTCAACATAATTAGGTACCGATGAAAAGAGGAAGAGTTCGTCTTTCCTAACAATCAACATTGTGGTCTCCATTCATATAGCTGACAGTTATGAAATAGTAGCCCTCCAAAGTTGGATTACCTTTTTCATACGCACTGTTTAACCTGGTAAATTAAATGAAATCAAAGGGTCTTTATATATCAATGTTTGTGATATTCCAATTAAAGTAAAACAGTGCTTCACTGAGGATGAAATATAGAGATATCTTTGAAATTCTTCGGGAGACTACGGGCATTAAAATTAATCATACCAAATTCTGAAGTATATTTGCGATGCACATTAAATTCATCAGAGGTAAAACAATTAAGTGAACTGTGGGTATTGCACATATGAAAATCATGATCAATGCTAGATAAGGGATTATTCATATCGCACAAGGTTGAGTTTTTATATCTGCATTGATCGGAAATGAACATACGAAAACATTGTTGCTCTGGCAATAGACTGAAAGAGCATATAATAATACGATTCACGTTATATACCGGTTCATGAAACATAACACAAGCAACACATCTGCCAACCCTCCTCAATGTGAACAAACATGGAAGAAAACACCCCCCAAAAAAGCAGGAAATCAGTATTAACTCTTTAGTCAATATCCATTTGAATTTTAAAAAAGTAAGTCCTATGTTATTGTAGGAGAGCTGTTATCTGGTTGTGTAAGTACATTATGTATGTTCAGTTTCAACAGGCTGACTTGTCTTCAAAAGACAGGTAAGTAAACTGTAGCAGGTAAGTTATAGGTAGCTTAAGTCTTCAGTGCAGTTGATGATTTTCTTCCTTTTTTTCTGGCCATTCCCATCAATATGACGAAGAATCGTCCATCCACAGATGCTGTGTCGCCTTCAGGAGTTTGCTGTTATTCCCATGCCGGTTTTCTTCAGCGACTTCCTTTTCGTGATCAGCATCTGATGATACCTGTAGCTCGTGAGCTTCACGATGACAGGCCGTGAAGGAGCGGGTCCACCCGAATCCTTGGAATTTCTCTGCTTACCGATCCGGTGGCTGCGATCTATGTGATGTGGTTGGAGATCAACGTCGAGTTTTTCCCTCGCCATGTGACGCACTGGGAGTCAATGTCTTCATGCGGGTTCTCTTTGATTCCATGACCCTCACGCAGTTCCGACGGGAGTATTGCTCCTGCTTCTTGAGATCAAAGAAGAGTTTCCTGGTGATGTTAGTGCTGGGTTGCAGTTGAGTCTCAAGCTTCTTTACCTCCTGTTGAGAAGCATCGAGCTTGCACTGGATTTAATGAATGACGGCATCATGTTTTTCAATGTCTGACCTCAATTCAGCCAGTCTGGTATCAATAGCATTTTACACCAAGACAGCAACAGCATTCAGAAACTCGTCATGTAGTGTCATGTTTAGATTTGTGAAATTTATCGTGGTTCTTTAGCAGCTGAACCAGTCTTCTGAAAACCTCGAAATAAAGTACACTGAACGAGGATAATGGCATAGGAGACACATTTATTCCAGTAATGTCGAAATGTAATCCATTACATTACCACTTCGTCTGTCATGTCTGTGTTCAATTTCTTCTCTTACCTTGATTCCATGAGCACTCAATCATGCATTCGTATGTGAGGCTGTCGTGTCACTTTCTTGATCACTGTGATTTGCTATGAATTATAAAGACATTCTTATTCCTCATCCCAATCTATATATAACCATCACCTCTGCATCCAGTATAACCACTTTAGCAAAAGTTTGAAAATCATCAAGAGTTCTCTTTTAATCAAAACATAAACTAACATATTCAACTCTACAGACTTACACGAAGTGCACATTCAACACAACATAATATGTTGTAACACCCCGTCTATATCATAACCTTGAACTATTTGACTTTGACATGATCTGATTGATTGATTTCTAACTTTTGAAATGAGAATGTAGACATCATAGACAAAAAGTAACATGTCTGAGTGAAATTTACAAATGACAACGTAACTTGGTAAACAACCAATGCAAGATGATACGTCATGACGGTTAGGATGCATAGACCATTGTAGACCTTGCGTAGAAAACCGACCAAACCCCCCCCCCCCCCCAAAAAAAAGGCAAGATGCTACAAGTGGGAGGTATGTGAGTTCTTTTGAAAAGCGACTCCGCAAATAATAATACTAATAACAACAATAATAGTTAAAATGAATCAATGGAAAATATGGAGCTCCAATGAAATAAATGTAAACCTCTGTAAGTTGACACTCTAATTCGAAAAAAAAAAAAACTTTCCTGCTTTGAGAGGTTTAAGATTTGATCGTTGATCCCTACGGATTAACAGCACTGTCAAACTGTAACTTAATCCTCTTTGTGGCGTGCACGAATGAAGAAAATGTGATAAATTGTCTAAATCGCTATTTCACGTAAACACGAGTATAGGGGTCTTTCATGTCTGATTCCAAAGTAAGCCACCGATTCAGTGTCTAATATCAATCTTGAATTCGCTCGGGAGGTGCATCTGTGTGTGTGTGTGTGGGGGGGGGGGGAGAGGTATTCCGAACCAATTAAAATGAACGTGGAAAGAAAGGGTAATATCTGATGGGACAACAGTGCAAATTAAGACTTGTCACAATCATAGTTTGTTGTTACTGCATGCCGTTCAAACGCAAATAATGTATGCCCCAGTTTCAAATCCAAATGACTTATCATTACGTGTATTTAACATGAAATTACTGGGGCATGGGCGTAAATCCCGGGGGGGGGGGAGGGATATCCCCCCCCCCCCTGAAATGGAGGAGGGGGGATGGCCTGTACAATCATCCCCCCTGAATTTTGAAGAAAAAAAAAGGAGGAAGCAGAAATGTGATTGTATCAATTTTGGCATATTGCATAACGTTTGTACGCCGGCCTTCAGACAGTTAACAGAGCTGAACAGTATTCTATCTTGTAAGAAAATGTATACATGATTTTCTCAAGCGCTCGCTCGCTTCGCTCGCTCGGGAAGAAAGTAACATCGACATACACTGTAAGGTATGGCTCAGACGTTGACAACGTCAAATAGTATAGCCCTACATGTAAACATATGACGCGAGTAACTGGGGACCATCTGCAAAATATGTACGAAAACAAACACACAAACAATAACAAAAACTATATCGCCATAATTGAACCCCCTCCATTTCCTGAATCATTCCTGAGAAACGACAGTGACTGATGACTCAGTCAGGATACATCTATGGGCATACCCAGGGAAGATCAGGGGCGTCGAATCTATCTCGGGGAGGGGGGGGGGGGTAAAGGGGCATTTGCCTCGCCCCTACGGAAGTGTTTAGGCAGGCAAATCATTTATCCCCCAAGCCATTCCCGAGTTGAGGACAAATCTCGAACTTTCTTAATGGAAAATTGTCCAAATACCGCCAGAACTATGCACCAGATCGTTGTATTGCAATCATAAACATGCAAAAGCTCTGCTATATACAGGATCCCTTTCGATAGACTTTGTACACCTTTGAGATTGACGTATATTTCCCTAATTTATCAAAGAGTGTGCAGCAGATCTTTCACTTAACAAAAACACCTTCATATGCAGAGACGTCGATGGGGGGGGGGTATGGTTTCCCCATAAAAGTGGGATAAACAAAAATGCGAAAAATATAGCTACAAACGGCAGTTTTTGCAGTGTAAAATGTCGAAATTTTAACGCTCGCTCGCTCCGCTCACTCGCATTTAAAGTGAGGCAGTCCTCACGAATTTTAAAAAAATATATGTTGTTGTTGATATACCTCCAATGAACTACTTTCACCAAAAACAAACTTTCGAATCACCAAATAAACTCGTAAATTTTGGTTGAAAAAGTGTGAATCTGCATGGTGAATATGCTAATGAGCAAGTCCTGGCGGAGAGTCAGACGTCACCGAGGCACAACTCTTCCCAGCCGTGTTCTGCTCGTTATCCGTACGCTCCCTAGTTACCCGGATGCATGAAGAAATCGGTGGCTACTAGTATTTGACATTGTTTCTACGTTGTGTGTGTGTGTGTGTGTGTGTGTGTATGTATTGTGTATTATATTCGCACAGTACACGTGTGGACGGTACAACTAGATCTACGGTAGATAGCCCGTATACGCGGTTTGCCCTTCGCACTTTTCCAGTCTATCACAAGCGCAGCGGCAGCCCTGTCGCCGCTCATGCATGTTCTAGTACGTACAGCTTGTAGGTAGAAACGGTTCTACACAGTCGAACCTTCGGAATAACGAACAGCACCCTACTGAAGTCACCGAAGGCACAGGGGGTGCAGTTTCATAAAGCTGCTTTTAAATGTCAAAAGGTCCTGTTTAAATTTCGGAACAGTGATTTAAAAATTTTCAAGATATGACATTGAATGCATATGTGTAGGTCTGTTGTATCACAAAACATATAAAATGGTAACGATAAAGGATAAAACACAAGGAAATATCTGTATCTTTCTCAATAGACTGTAACTGTAGACGATTTAGTTTGGAAACATTGTAACTATTGTTTACATTTTGTACATTTAACAATAATTAACATCGATTTTACCGATTCAAATTTTTACAGTATTGAATTTCATCTCTAGCACACATTTTAGAACTATTTTAAAGGACTAATGCTGGGTTTTGTTTCATCTGCAAATTGTAAATTATGTCTTTAAAGTTACGAACGACTTACGAACGACTGGTGATCAGTTCTGATGTGCTATACTTATCAGAATTTCAGTAATTCAGCAAAAGAACTGACCACCAGTCGTTCTTAAGTCGTCCTTAACTTCAAGAACAGCTCATGAAACATCCCCCAGAACCTCGAAAAAGTAACCTGGTATATTTGCTTTATATCCCTCCAAATGAATTTTAAGAGTATAAAGAGCAAAGAAAGAATAAAACAGAGTGGTTTACGGATATAAAATCATCTTTTTTTTTTACTATTTCCCTCGGGAGAGTAGTAAGACGCTGACGAGACAAGGATTTTCATGGTAGAAATATTTCTTGTCATTTTCAGTGCTCTCAACCAATCACAGGGCTAAAATAATTTGTGAGGGATATAATATAAGTTATATGCCTCTATTGGTATGGGCTAGCCGTATTATCTTATCCAAATTTTCATTG
The DNA here is from genome assembly GCF_040938485.1 of Diadema antillarum. Classification (NCBI taxonomy): domain Eukaryota; kingdom Metazoa; phylum Echinodermata; class Echinoidea; order Diadematoida; family Diadematidae; genus Diadema; species Diadema antillarum. The sequence continues at coordinate 28,570 of NW_027272811.1, forward strand.
TCAAGTTTCAAAATTTTTCTCGGACCCTTTTCAATCATGAATGTTGAAACGGATCAAATCCTTTGAAATTGTTTAATGCAATACGGCACTAACAATGATGACTCTCAATTTTTTTGTTTGGATGTTTTAGCTCATGTATTGGACTCTTCGAATACAATAAACCTTGTAAAAGACGGTGAGCTTAATATAGCAATGAGTCATCTTGACTATATCTCGCTCTCAATATGCTAACTCTAATGCTGAGCATTGATTCACGTATATTGTAGGGGAACTGAACCTAATTGATGTATATGGCGGCGTGGTTTTTTTTTCATCATAATGAAAAGAAATACACTAGATATCGACAATTCTCCACTTGCTCTATCAAAATTAGATGATATTTTGGTTTACAGTGGTTTTTCTTCTAATCTTTAAAAAAAAAAAATCTAATGAAAAAAAAAAAGTTGTATTTCTACTGGTGTGGTCCCAGACCACTCATTTGTTGATCTCGTCATATGTCTTCCAACTGTTACAAATTGTTATATATAGTTGTCTGTACGAAGTAAGGCACATCGGGAAAGAATTAGGCGGGAAATCGTTGTGTCAACAAAATACAGAGGCGGATCCAGATATTCCGTAAAGGGGGAGGGGGGCTCAAACAGTATTTCTGGTGCTACTTCCAGATTTCATCTCATCTTATTTCTTTTGTCTTAACAACAAATCTCCCCCCCCCCATCTCCCCCAGAACTCACAGGTTGTTTATCACTATCATCCTTCAAATGTAAATTAAGACAGTACTTATTGAATACCTACATCAATTAAGCTCATTTGTTTTTTTTTTTCCAACATTGTTCAGGACTATCCCAATGCACTGTACTAAAATGGTTTTTGTCATGTATAGGGTTTTCTGAAATACAAATGCATGTTGATTTGTGTTGATTTATGATACCCTCAACATTCTCAAACTGCTGTTCATTTTCAAACAACCTTTCAAACTGCTGTTTTTATGTATAAATATACATTTAATTGTCTTCCAAAAATTTTTGATGGCTTCTTCACTCCAAATTCCATCGTTCATTCATATCCAACACGTCAGTCGTCCGATTACCATCTCGAAAACCCCAGAATCATTTTAGCTCAATAATCATTAAAACACAATGGACCAGATATTTGGAATTCTTTACCCCCTAATTTAAAACAATGTACGTCGTTGAACATTTTCAAACGAGAACTAAAAAACACCCTCATAATCCAGTATACTTCTGACACATAAATATTCATACCACCTGGTCAACAAACACCCTAAACAATGAGTTCACGGCCATAACTGAAGTAACATTCACCTCATCACACTGATACACAAAATAACACTCAACGTACAAACCAAGATTCATCCCAACACAATGCACACCGCACCGCACCGCACTTCCTTCGCACAGTTACTTCCCACTCAGTGAGTGGCAAGATTTTCTTTATGTATCTCTTCGTTGTGCCCTTTGCACAATTACCCCCACTCAGTGAGTGGCAAGATTTTCTTTATGTATCTCTTTACCTGGGGCCATCTTCCTCGTCAAGCTTAGCTTATGATGATGGTCCCCTGCATTTCATTTTTATCATTTCCTATTGCTTCCTTTCATGTATGATATTCGTTCTTGAAAAAAAGAAAATGTATGTAAGATCCAAACGTTACGAATATTAGCTGTGTTAATGACTATGTAAGTATTTTGTTGATTTGTTGATTTGTATTGATTTTGAAATGCAGAAATAAAAACTGAACTGACCTGAACTGAACATCGCTTTTGCGGTGAAACAAATATGTAAAAAACATTCCGTATATTTTTTTAACTAATTATTTTCTCTACTTTTCTTCATATTACTTGGATATGCCCACAACAACAACAACAGAAAAAATCCTTCCAAACCAATGTTACTGTTGTGACCTCATCTGTCAATCATTGTTCAAGTACTGATATGCAACAAAAGAATTGGAATGCACATTTCCCTCGACTCAGCATAAATCAGATTGCATTTTCAGTGACTATGTGACTAACAAAAGACACTGTAGTCTAGCGGATATAGACCACATATAGGGTGAATCATGCACATTATGGTAAAAGCACCACAATTGGTACACATGTACATGATGCCAATACAAGTCATTTCTGATATGGAAGCCACTCTGATTCTGCCTGTGGCGGCCGTGGCGGCCATTTTTCAAAATGGCCGCCATGTGATATAGCAATGCTGTGTATTTTGGAAACTATAAGTCCGATTGTCGTGATTCTTGTACCAAAGTATAGGTTTTGAGGGTCAAGGATTCCAATAGAATAATTTTTGAGAGGATAAAACCATGGCAACCTACTTATTGGCGGCCATTTTGAAAAAATATGGCCACCATGCTAGATATAACATATCCTTAAAATGTATGGACAAAGGGTCATGACTCTGGTACCAACTTATATGTTTTTGGGGTCAAGGATTCTGATAAATTCAACTGTAAGTGAATATGAATCGTTTCATCCTACGTTTTGGCGGCCATTTTAATAAATATGGCTGCCATACAACAGATAATGAATATTGTATATCTTCGAACTCAAAAGATATATAATCCCGATTCAAGTGTAAAAGTATAGTTTTTGGGTGAAGGTTTTCAATATAATGATGTTTCAGCAAAGTGAATAGGTTCATCACATCCTTTGTTTTGGCGGCCATTTAATAAATATGGCCTCCCTCCAGTTAAACATGGCTGCCGCTCTACATTCTATTCATATATCTTTAAAACCAATGGATGCATCTTCATGATTCTGGAACAAAAATATGTTTTGAGATTCATTTATTTAAATGGATACATCTTTTCGTGTATACAACCATCGCATCCTATGTTTTGGCTGCCATTTTAAAATATGGCCACCGCAATATATACTTTACTGTACGTCTTTGAAACTAATTGGGGTCAATGATTTTAAACAAGCATTTGTTGATGAATAGAACTAACACATTTCGTTTTCATGTCCATTTTGATAAATATGACTGCTGCACTACATAGAGTATGCACACACACACACACACACACACACACACACATTATATAAAGTGTGGCCTAGAATTAACGGAAACGCGAGTTTTCGCAAATATCTGCACATTTGCATTACTTTGATGCCAAAATGAATGACATAGAGTTGTAGAGAATTTATCTAGAAGAAGAATGACACCAAAATCCCTCGATTTGGTTGAGTAGTTTTCATTCTACAGATGTTTTTGTAAAGACGGGTCGAGCGTAAATTTCTTAGCTCAATTCAACAAATTTCAGCATCGAACAAAAGCCACTGCCTTGGGAGACTAACAAAGAATCGAGGCCGCACATCACAATGTGGACTGCTTGAATAGGATTATTGTCGAAAATAGACCTTCAATTGTTGAGTAATCTCCGTTGCTGAGCTTTGATGAAATAAAGTAAGAAATTAATGATTAACAAAAACATGTCTAGAAAGAAAAGTACTCAACCAAATTGGACAATTTCGTTTTGGTTTTGAAAAAAATATTCGTTTCCATTTTCTGAGGGGCCAACCTGAAGTGTATGTATTATATATACACCCTCACTTGCCATATGTATTGTCCCATTGACAAGAATCGTTCACCTATTATTGGTAAATGAACCTCCTATATTGTTGCGGCGTTTAGTTCTTTATTGTTCATTGATTGTTGTTGATTGACCATACCTCTATCACATTCACTATTCAAGTAGGTATTGAACATCACATAAGTACAATTGTTGCATACCTAGAATACTAAATATAATTATGTTGAATATCACAGGTAGAATAAAATGGTGAGAATGGAATAGAAGACTTTCCCCCCAATTTTGGATGCATAGACAGGAGAGTACAATTAGTGTACTGTCATAGTTTCCAGCCACAAAGACATGATAATTGCAGTCTTATAAGACCTACTGATTTCTAAAGGTTTTTTTTTTTCAGTTCTTGATCATTATTTCATAGTATGACCCTTGTCAAAACAGTTACACAACATTATAAGAAATCATATGAAGGAATCAAATTAGCTCTGACAATCCAAAACAATTATTGTTCCTGATCATCCATTGATGAGCGGTGATGAACGTGAATGCATATATAGATGTAGGTGCGCTTTAGAGAACTTCTTCAGTATTTCTACTGGTGCCGGTAAGTAAGATCGATTTATTGAATATTTTATTCTGCAGTTTTATCTTCCAATAATTATGAACCTAAAAATTTGTATTTCTTTGAGGTTTTCCTTAAATTCATAAATTAGCATAATTTTTCTTGTAAAGTGTAGTTTATATTTTGCTAGTAGACTCATGTGGAGCTGCAAATGACAATCAGATGTAAACCTATAAAGATGTATTGTATAATACCTATTATATTTGCCGGAGAGATGATGAACTACAACACCTAACCGCCTTAGGGGTTCCGCTCCGGATTTGGATAAGGTTTACTCCCTAGCCTTTGATTAACAAAAAAACTGCCCGCAAGGCAGCGGGAGACTCGTGGAGGGCGGGGACGTCTCTCTACCCGTACAGGACCAGAAGGACCTGCCCACTGCCACTATTTACTTTATCGTTTGATGTATGAGATTCAGTGTAGTTATAAGTATCAGAACAGCCTGGTCAATCATGGATTTTATAGACATACATGTAGTGTGTTTACATTTGATGTAAGTGACCCAAGAAGTTTTAGAAGTTTTCTCACGCTTAGTGTCATGTTTCCAAAGAAAACAGATATACCATATTGGTTGGAAACTATGATTTTCATTCCATAGTCCAGGGACCAGAGAAAGCGAGAGTCTATATTTCTAGAAAATGTATAATCTTGATTAAAATGTACTTCAGACATGAAATTGTGAAGATCATGTTTTTCACATACACTGTACACACAGAAATCCTATAAAGGAAGTTGAGCATATTTTCCATGATGCTTACAAAGTTAAATATGCCCAGATGTTCCACATTAGAATACTTAAAATGAGTGAACAAGTAATTGTTGACCCCTAAAACAAACGTTTACACCAGAATCAATCCACAATGGGCATCCCGCTTTCATAACACTCGTACGCTATTTATTAAATGGCCGTCAAACCCCTCCACCTCCCTGGATGTGATGAACCTATTCACTTTGCTAAAACATCATTATATTGAAAACCTTCACCCCAAAACTATACCTTTACACTTGAATCATGATTACATATCTTTTGAGTTCGAAGATATGCAATATTCATTATCTGTTGTATGACAGCCATATTTATTAAAATGGCCGCCAAAACGTAGGGTGAAACGATTCATATTCACTTACAGTTGAATTTATCAGAATCCTTGACCCCCAAAAACATATAAGTTGGTACCAGAGTCATGACCCTTTGTCCATACGTTTTAAGGATATGTTATATCTAGCATGGTGGCCATATTTTTTCAAAATGGCCGCCAATAAGTATGTTGCCATGGTTTTATCCTCTCAAAAATTATTCTATTGGAATCCTTGACCCTCAAAACCTATACTTTGGTACAAGAATCACGACAATCGGACTTATAGTTTCCAAAATACACAGCATTGCTATATCACATGGCGGCCATTTTGAAAAATGGCCGCCACGGCCGCCAAAGGGAGAATCAGAGTGGCTTCCATATCAGAAATGACTTGTATTGGCATCATGTACATGTGTACCAAGTATGGTGCTTTTACCATAAAGTGCATGATTTTTTCTATATCCGCTGGACTACTGGGCGATAGTCTCTGGATCCGCCACTGAAATATTACATCCCTCATTAGTATAAGACTTAAAGAAACAAATTGCTAAGATTCTCATGTTATAAGAGGGGAAAACCCTACAGTTTAAACAAAATTATGTATAAACCTCGGAGCTCCTATTTTATATCGGATGTGTGTACATACTGACATGCAGTCTACAACGTTAACCTAAGCCGGCTGACTATCGGGCAAGCCCTGTCTGTTAAACCTGTACAAATACTCTTAGCTGTCGATTTACTCAGTGTAGAGATAACAGGTCAAGAATGGTCAGTGATTTATAAATATGATTTTAGAAGTTCCTGTGAAACTCAGCTGCGATCTTTCTATTTCAAAGTCTTCCCTACAGTCATTCCCGATGCAACAGATAATTTTCTCTTCAAAATCGAGAAAAGGGACTGTCTAAAACGTGACTTTTGTAACAAGGAACTAATCTATTCACAGCCATTTAGCTATGTGCACAGTGGTCAATCCCCTTTGGAAACGTCTAGAAGATCTCATTTCTTCGAAATTAAAAAAGAAATGCATTTTTTAAAGGCGATCCTTCAGCCTGCATTAATTTTTATCTATTGTGTACCAGGTTCAACGTTTATAAATGTAAATTTAAAAATATAAAACCTTCTTTTACCACTTGATATATTTTATTCGCATGAAGTAGGCCTACAAATGATAACATTTCATTGCCTCTAAAAATGGTATTGAAAGAGCTTACATTTTAGAAACTTTGTTTTTCAGATTTAGGTTGACCAGACACTAGACAGCACTGCTGTACATATTTATGTACATGTATCTTCATTTGTATATGCACATATTGGTTGTTTACTGTTAGATTAGGAACATATTTTAAGAAAGTCGACAGACCAGGATTTTTAGTTATGGGTAGACTCTGAAAGGGCAGACTCTATGCTCTTAAACGGTGCATAACTCAATTGAAATGGACTCTTCTCATCTCTCTCAATATTGAAAAGAACGTGTACACTGTGAAAATGTGAAGTGAGAAAATAGGCTTTCAAATATCGGGTCTCTATTACGTAATGCAAGCACGCAATCTTAACAATAAAGGATTATCAGATAATGGGGCCTCTTAGACACACCTGATCACACTGCTGCACAAATATAAGAGGCAGTAGAAATATACCATGAAATAAACCGGTAGGCCCATCTGTAGAAACTGCTGGAAACACACTTTCCACTCATTTTATGATCACAAACTTAGGAGTGTATAATAGTAGAAGAAGAAATTAAAGCTCTTTCAAAAAACATGAAAAAACTCAAGATTGACTTGGTTGACCCATTTCACCTTCTATCTAATCCTCCCGTAAAATCATGGTTTGCGACTTTTTGTTGGTTTTGTGAGGCACGGTCACGTATAATGAATATAAATACCATCATTCTCAGATAAAGAAATGTATTATCAGCACAGCTTTAGTTGCACTAAATTATCAGATATATTCAAACAACTTTAGTGACTTGTTCCGATTCTTCTTTAGCATGCAGCTTGTAAGGCTTCTACAATACAGTCATACTATGTTCAATGGATTGCTGTGATTTTGCATATCTATACATTTGTGTTTTGTTTTATGTTTGTTTGTTTGTTTGTTTCTATCCTGTTTGTCCTGTAATGACTGCCAGGTCCAGAGTGACTTTATATTATATAGGTTTTCCTGGCCAATTGCGCACTTTTATCAATCCAATTCCACAACTTACCTGGCCGTTGAGCGCTTTATTCCGAGTGTGTCGGCAAGTTCTAAAGGAAACCTTCTTGAGATATACGTCTGTATCTGACTTGTTCCGTCATGGCTGATGAAGTTGATTTGAAGTATTGGTACACATAGGCCTATAATGACATGTATGAAAAAAATGGGCGTTACAGAATAAAAAACTTGACTTATTGCAACTGATTGACAAATTTGCCCTGCATCGGCGTAAATAAGCCCTGAAATGATTAGTGTTTAATAGTAGTAGCCATGATAAAAAATCATGGGCGTACATAATAGTCCAAGAGCATTAGGTCAAAAAAGGCTTAAACCTGGACATTTTTTTGTAACAAGCTGATTTTTTCAGGATAGGTCCAGAAAAATGTCTAGAATAACATACTAAAAGTCCACATAAATCCTCTTTGAGCGTTTTCCGCAATCCAAGATGGCGTCCAAATTGGCCGCCATTTCCATAAATTCTTATTACTTTTCAACCAGGTAACCCAAATATAAAATGTAAACGTCTAAATATATGTTTTGAAGGATGAAGAACTCAATAAAATACATATTAAGGGTTGTTGAAACGTGCAAGTACTGAAATCCAAGATGGCGTCCAAAATGGCCGCCATTTCCTGAAATTTTTGTAACCTTGCAACTAGGCAGCCCAATACAAAATTTAAATGTCCATGTTTCGAAACATGAAGAACTCAGTGAAATACATATTAAGAGATGTTGACGCACGCATGTTCCGATTAAACCGCTCGAGCTCTTCCTAAAATGCAAATGGCGTGCAAAATGGCCGGCAGTCACAATTATCTCCTTGTCATATTTTCCCGGTACACGTGGTTCAATGAACAGTGTCCGGGCACTATAGCATTGGTATTCTATATTTTTTTTCCCGACCTGTGTATCTCAAAATAACTACATGTATATTGTTATAGAATAGTATATCATTCACTCATTACTTATCTAGCGATCCACGTCCGACAAGCTTTGCTTTTTAGTGGATCACTATTTTCCATGATCGAATTCATTTTCCGCTCGCCCACGTAGTATTTGTACAGTGTTCCTCTTTATTATTGTACATATATGTTGTTCTATAATTTGTCTCGTATATTACATGAATCTTTTGCAAGCGTTTGAACAATATCATTTAATGACATGTATACATTGTAGGCCTACTATGTTTTTGATTTTCGTTGATTGGAAATAAACTATGATTGAATTGAATTGAATTATCTCACAATAAAATGTCAGTATAGTTTATAAGAAACTTTTTATTTAGAAAAATAGTTCTTATGTGTAAAGTATACAAATAAAAACATTTGGATACTAAACTCAAGGAGTGTGTCCTTGTTAAGAGAGAAACATTTCACTATCAGATTCGTTACTAAACAGAGAGCCTACTCGAAGGCAATATCTTTTACCACACACTCTTATAGTCTATTTTCGTCACCTGAAGCGCATGAGATGAAAATTTAGTGCTAGCCCTTTTTTCATCACCAACGCTTATGATGTCTACCATGAGGTTATCACTTAAGAAGTAAAAACAATTATTTTTGATGTCTGTGCTACATAAATGTTCAAAATTAGTGTCTAATTGTGCTACAAAATAATGTGTAATTCATCACATGACAGTGAATTTCTTTGTTGCAGTATATTGCTCCACCTAAAAACATAGTGTCTAAATTATCTTATTCATTTCGTGAAGATTAGGTAAAATTATATAATAGATAGAAATCAGAGAATGTGGCACCCATAGTTATTGGTACATGGAGGAGGAATACTCCTCTCCCATACGAGGGATTTTTTTTTTTTTTACTCGATAGTGAAACATATAGTGCAAACGTTTGGTAAGATATTGAACTGTTTCCATCAAAGAGTAGGAGATATATAAGGTAGTATTCAGGGAAATGGGCAATATCTGGGAGGGTGTTGAAGGGGATCCCCTCCCCCTTCCCCCCCCCCCCCCCACAAGGGGGAGATTTTGCATTTTCAGATTTGATATTCAGACATCTGATGCACCCTAGTGGTGAAATATTAGATTTTTGTTTCCATCAAAAAAGGAACAAAAAGATATATAATCATGGGAGTGCACGGTCATAGGGTTGCCCGCTCCCACACGAGGGAAAATTTCGTATTTTCAGACTTGAAATTCACAGATCTGTTACACCCATTTGGTAAAATATCCGATATTTGCTTTCTATTCAAACAAACGTTATATAGGAAGAATGTATATTCAGGGAAGTGTCGGGGAGGGGAAGTGTGAGAGGAGAATACTCCTTCCCATACGATGGAGATATTGGCATTTTCCAATTTGAAATTCAGAGATTTAGCGCACTCTTTTGGTGCAATGTCTGAGATTTGTTTTTGTCTTAAAAGTAAGAAAATATATATTTATGGAAATATGCGGGGGAGGTGTATGAGGTGATGCACCCTCCCACAACATGGAGCTTTTTCTCAGGTTACGGGTTTTATGGTGCGCACTGTTGATGAAATGCTAGATTTTTGTTTCCATTAAAAAGCGTAAGTAGAATAAAGACTAGTATATTAAAGGCAATGAGCTAGTAAAGGATGTGGGTGGGGGATCCCTTTCCACGGGAGGTCGTTTTGCATTTCTATGATCGTCATTAACCGGCCAATAGTGCACCCTTGGTGTTATATTGATTGTCCATCCTCAAAGAGCAGATAATTCGTAGTCTCAGTATCCCCATCCACTCCAACACGAGGGAGCTTTTATACTTGAATTGAAATGGAAATAATTATATCATTTACACACATTTGGTGGAATATTTGGGAATTGTTAATCGAAGGGGTATTTGATTTATATTGGGGAAGTAAGCGGTGGAAGGGTTAGGAAGGGCAAATTACCCTCCAACATGAGGGAATTAACTTTTGCATTTTGTAAGTAAAAGATCTAGTGCACACTTTTCGATGACATATTTGGAAATTTGTTAATCTCAAAAGTGTACAAAGTCTATGGAAAGAGACCGAGCGAGGGACGTTTAGCATTTTTATGATTGCAATTCAACGACAAAGTGCATATACTTCAGGTTGAATATTTGGAAAATAATGATTGTACAGGCCACCCCCTTCCCCAAGGGGGGGGGGGGAGCATCCAATCCAACCTATACCCGTGTTGTGCACATTTAAGGGAAAGATTCCATTGGACCTTCTGAGTTGTTGAATCTCGAACATTATCTTAAATTTCTTTGTCTCTTGAAACAGGCTAAAAACAGCAATTTTTGATAAACAAACGGCGGCCATTTGGGGCAACATTTGGTTTTCGCAAAGAACTCAGGTGGTTTCATTTGTACTTATACGTGCTTCATGATCTCTGAATAAGTATTTCGTTGCGTTCCTTATGTCTCAAAATATATATTTATACATTTAAGTGCGTATCGCGGTTACCTAGTTGCAGGGTTATGAGAAAAACAGGAAATGGCAGCCATTTGAACACCATTTTGGATTTCTCAAAGTGCTTAAGTGCTTTATTTGTGTTTCAAAATCTCTGAATAAGTATTATATTTGGTTCCTTGTGACTCACGACATATATATTTCGACATTCCAAGTGTGTACAGTTGAAATCTACTTGCAAAATTTTGATCCAAAAAAAAAAATCAGGAAATGGCGGCCATTTTGGACGCCATCTTGGATTACGGTACGTTCGTGCTTCAACAACTCTTAGTATGTATTTTATCGAGTTCCTCATCCTTACATATATTTAGACATTAAAATTTTGTATTTGGGTTACCTGGCTGAAAAGTTATAAGAATTTCTGAAAATGGCGGCCATTTTGGACGCCATCTTGGATTTCGGTATTTGCGTGCATCAACATCTCTAAATATGTATCTTATTGAGTTCTTCATGCTTCAAAACATAAATTTAGACATTAAAATTTTGTATTTGGGTTCTCTGGTTGAAAAGTTATAAGAATTTCTAGAAATGGCGGCCATTTTGGACGCCATCTTGGATTGCAGAAAACGCTCGAAGAGAATTTATGAGGACTTTTAGTATGTTATTCTAGACATTTTTCTGGACCTATCCTGAAAAAATCAGCTTCTTACCAAAAATGTCCAGGTTAAAACTAATACTCTTGGACTAATACTCGAGCAGGATTCGAACCTACGACCTCCTGATTACCGGTCAGGCGTCATCTTCAATAGACCACCGAGCTAAGGAGGAGGTCAGGAGTAATCAGGAGGTCGTAAGGATTAGAACCAACATTTGTTGTCGGGCGAAAGCTCGGTGGTCCAGTGAAGATAACGCCTGTCCGGTAATCAAGAGGTCGTAGGTTCGAATCTTGCTCGAGTATGTACGCCCATGATTTTTTTCTTTTAATATCATGGCTACTACTAAAACACTGATCAATTCAGTGCTTATTTACGCCGATGCAGGGCAATTCGTCAATCAGTTGCAATGACGACGGAAGAATTTCATGAATTTGAAAACTTGAGTTATATAGGTAAAAAATTATACTGCTTAACAGTGTTTGGATGAAACAAAAAGTCACATAGAAATTCACGTTTAAATGTTCTCACCTTTTCAAAAAATAAATAACATGACGTTAATTTGAATGAAAATGTTTTGAATTTGACTGCCCATTCGCGAAATTGAATGACTCAATTATCCTTTTCGGCGAGTGATAAACGAGGAGTACCAACCAATTTGAATGCCCATTTTACGAATTCGAAAGCTACATGTGCCAATTTCAATCATCGAAATGCTAAATTGAAAGTAAAAATTCAAATTCAATTCAAATTCAAAGACAGTCATGCTATTTCGTGGGCTCGTCAGTTTGTTTGTTTGTTTTTTCTCAGAGCATTTATAATTTAACAATAACAAGATTAGTTTTGAACTGTATAGGCCCTGCATGCTTTAAATTCGTTAAATTACCTCTTATTTTTTATCGTATAGTCAACTACAATATCATTGTGTAGTCAAGATCATTCTTAATTTTGGTATATACATATTAGTTTATGTTGTGTTATGTTATGTTATGTTATGTTATGTTATGTTATGTTATGTTATGTTATGTTACTAGTATGTTATGTTATGTGACTAGAGTGACCTCAGGGATCTCTCCAAAATATTCGAGTGATCCCTGAGGTCACTCCAAAATGAGTGAAAATGAAGAGAATTCACTCCAATTTCACTCTAAATTCACTCTTTTTTGTATTCACTCCTTCAAGAGTGAATATTGTCACTCGATTTTTTTTTTTAGAGAGTAGAATAGGTTAGGTGGAAGGAGAAAATGGAATAAACTTGACTTGTATTGAACCGAGGAGGTAATGAAACCTCTTCTTTGCTTCCACCAAGGGTCCTCAGTGAACTCAATAAAACCAAGAAGGTTCGAGAAAGGAAATATTTCAATTCAATTCGTTTAATTCAATTCAATTCAATTCAATTCAATTCGTTTATTTCCATTTCAATCACAATAAAACAACATGAAGCATTCGGTGTTACAGATGAACATAAACAACAATGACATGTAAAAGAAACCACAACAACATCAGAATTACAGTCATGAATTCCAGAATACAAAAGGCAACAAGTAAAATGGAAAATGGTGTACACATAAAAAGCCAATAAGGCCTGTAGGCGCGCATACACCGTTGTTACAAATCGTGTAGAATTGGAATCAAAGTTGTTTTCAAAAACCATAAATCAGTTTTATACAGAAGATACACAAACGAACATCAGACACAAAAAAACAACAAAAAACGAAATGAACGTAGAAAGAATTGTTAGATACATCAATGCTATCTTAATAAAAAGACAAAAGATGTCTTTTATACTGCTTCTTGAATAAATTATTATGTTGCTTATTATAATTATAATAATATTATAATTTTTATTAACATTTATTTCATTGATTATTCGGTCTTGTATTTCAGTAATAGCCATTTCAGTTGAAAAACATTTTCGGAAACCATACTGACTCGGATATAAAACATTTTTGGACAATAAAAACTTATAAAATCTATTATACATTACTCTTTCGAGGATTTTAGAAAAACAAGGTAGAATTGAAATGGGTCGATAATTACTAAAAACTTGAGAGTCACCTTTTTTAAAAACAGGAATCACTTTGGCTATTTTTAACTTATCAGGTACAATACCGTTAGAAAAAGACAAATTCAAAACATAAATTAATGGTTCAATTATTGCATCGATTACCCCTTTAACTACTTCACCATCAATATCATCAAATCCTGAACTTTTCCCGGATCTTATTTCTGCACATATATCCAGGATTTCCTTTTTTGTTACAGGTTTCAAAAACAAACTTTCATTTATGGGTGTATTCATATATTCAGAGAAAGCATATTCATTTTCAGAAAAATTCTCATTCATTTTCAAACCAATATCAACAAAATATTCATTAAAATTATTTGCTATAATATCAGGTTCGTATATAGTATTATCATCTATCTTAAATGAATTACATAAAGTTTGCTTACCCTGTTTACGTCCAAGTACATCATTTATTAACGACCATGTCTTTTTTAAGTTATTCTTTACATATGAAAACTTTTTATGATAATAAGATCTTTTCGCTCGACGTAAACACGAGTTCAATTCATTACGACATTTTTGATACATTACTTTGTTTTTTTCAGACGGATTTTTCATATATCCTTTAAAAAGCTTATTTTTCTTTCGTATATCTTTCAAAATAGCAAATGTAACCCATGGTTTCTTTATAATACATTTCCGTTTACTTTTTTTCACCTTAGGAATACATTTGTCATACTCCGCACAGAAAAATTCAAGAAAAACATTATATGCATCATTTGCATCACTTTCACTGTATACAAATGACCAATCAATCGACTGTAAAATATTATTAAATTTCAAAATATTAATTGGGTTGATCTCTCGAAATATGAACAAGTTTACTTTTTCAGTGTCTTTACCATGTGAGGGATATATTATGCTATAAATTGGAAAATGATCTGTCATATCAGTCAAAAAAATTCCAGAATGAATAGATTTATTTACAACATTTGTCATTATATTATCTATAAGAGAAGCAGAGTTTCCTTGAATACGGGTAGGCTTATCCACTAATGGATACACACCGGCTGAAAACAACAAATTAACAAAATCACTTACATAAGAAATATTATACGCATTAAGTATGTTGATATTGAAGTCTCCCATAATAAATACAGATTTATCTTTAATAAATTCATGATTTAAAAATGTTTCAAAATAAGCAATAAATGATTGCACATTACATTTCGGCTGACGGTACAAAACTTGAACAATATTATGCTTACAAATTCCAGATAATAATTCAATACAAAGAGATTCAAGCCCTTCACATTCTTGCATTGGTTTACAGACTCTATATTTCAAATCTTTCCTGATGAACATTGCAACGCCCCCTCCTCTACCTGAAGACCTGTCAGAATGTATAAAATCATACCCGTCGATATCAAAAGAAAGCGGCAAGCCAGGAGATATCCATGTTTCAGATATGCCTATTATAGAAAAAGAAAAATCAAGGCACGCAAGAAAACCGCAAACTTTATCAAAGTTGCGTAATAAACTTCGTGCATTTATATGTATAAAACTTAAATTTACATCTACTTTATTTACTTTAACATTAAATTCAGCATCAGTTACATAATCTACACTTCTTACATCATGAATCAAATTATCATCACCATCATATAATGATTGAGATAATCCTTTTCCTTTTCTGCGTGCTTATCGAAATTTACAAACTCCTCATCGCTGACGCCAAAAAATGGTAAATTATTAAATGAATTATCATTTTCTACATAACCAGTACTTGTTTCGTCAGAGCCAAAAAAATCAGATTGTAATGTACTTACTGAGTGTGACATACAGAAACAATACCTCAAAACGTTAGAACAAACAACATCAACAACAGACGAAGATCAATATATCAAAATTGTAATCACTGAAACAGAGCAAAAAGACAACAGAGCATGTACATATAAATGTGAAAAAATAATCATCAAATTGTCACAATGTAGTTTAGCAAAACAAAGAGAAAGCTATCAAAAATTGACCAATGACAAATCGCAATATATCACTTGGCATGTACTTTTTTTTAGTGTAATTCATAATTTGACCAATTCGTCCCTGCCCCTAATCACCTTCTTCACTGACTTCCCATTTGTGGCGGGCAAGAGTACGACAATGCGCCCGTCTGAGGCCCAAGCCTCCTTCACTTTCGTGTGTTTTTTCGCGTCCCACAGTAGCTGCTGGTTCTGTGCCGTGAGTGCCTCGTCGATCCCCATGCCTGTGCCCGCAAGCTTCTTCCGTGCGCGCAGCACTGCCGTTCGTGTTTTGTACGAGTGGAACTTGGCGATGATGACACGCGGACGTGCCCTTGGTTTAGCGCCATCTGCGGTGGACGATGAAGATTTGGCACCAGGCTGAGTGTGTCTCGGAGCGATTCGGTGAGATCGGTCCAAGTCGGTCACAGACAAAGGCACCTTCAGTCGCTGGGATACCAAATTGCAGATAAGATCGTCGGTGCTTTCATTGTTGCCCTCAGGAACACCGTAGAACTTCAGGCAATTTCGTCTAGAGTATTGTTCAATTTCGTTGATGGAGAGCTGGAGGTTGTGGATGGAATCTGCCTGCGAAGCGAGCTGGCTATTCAGGCGATCAATCTCACTTGCCTTGGCCTGAATAGCGACTTCGTTCTCCATTGTGGCACTTTCACTCTTCTCCAGCCTCGTCATTATTTCCACATTGCGTTTCTCTAAGCTCGCTAATCGGTCAGCAAATTTCCCCAATTGTTTGTTGATTCCCTTTTCAAGGGCCTTTTCAATGGCTTCAAAGAATGCATCGCTTTGCAAGTACTCTTGCATGGCATGTACAGCGATAGCCTCTATGTTGGCTTGGGATCTAGTCGAAGCCATGTTAGGCGATGTTCCAAGAAGAAGAATACAAAATATTTCAAGATATGATGATGAAGAAGCAGATAATCAGACAAGCAGAGGGTCAGTCAAAATAACAATAAGTGAAATGTGTGGGTTTCATTCTGCGTCATTGCAAATTTGGTAATCACGGTAATTCACAAGTATCATATTTCACGCCGACCGTTACCACAACATGTCCAAGATGATACATTTCGCGAAGAGATCGACCGATGTTTACCACATAGTTCAAATATGAGAGGGAATGATTCAATAAGGAATAAAATATTGCAGCAATGATACAGTACCTTCTCTAGATAATCAACCTTGGAACAGAATATGGTCGTAGTATATAGTTCAAGTGTGGGATGAGAAGTGGACGTACGCTGCGCCAGGTGGGACTACGGGGTGGCACAAATCATAGTGGTCACTCTCTGGATCCGCTTGAACGTGCAAGTATTTTTCACAAAGTCGGCATTTCCTCCATGGAATGTTTGGTTCTTTCGTCAAAAAATAACACTGCACTATGATATACAACACTTGTGAAGAAAATGAAGAAATGGACTTGGCAAAAATAGCTGTATTATGATCAGTAAAATGGTCAGCTCTCTATGACGCTCTCTATGACGTCCGGGGGGATTTAAATATAAATATCACACACCTTCTTGGTAAAAACCAAGGAGATTCTACAGAGATTGAGTTGGAGTTGGCCATGATAGTTATTCAAACAATTGTGAGTTTTTTAAAGGGATGCACAAAAGAGTTATTTCGATGCATTTATGTGCCTTTGGTGATCGAGGCTCGATGCAATCTCTGAAGGTGTTTCAGTCTGAAAGCTAGCATATACTCTGGTCTCTAGGATGTATTTTGCTCCTTTATATATTTGAAATGAAGTGAAATTCCACGTAACAATGTGAAGCATATAAAACAAAAGTCAACCCAGGAAATATGCGCAAAAGTGTATATCTGGGCTATACATGTATAAAGTGAGAGTATACGTGTATTCGAAACTGCTATTTTACCCTCCTGGAAATGTCCGACTATTATGATATCTAACAAAGAAAATGAGTTACAGCTGAGATATGGCATTTTCAGCAAAAGTTACACCTTAGTAACCTTTGACCTAAATCTGAGTCTCCAACTTTGATATATAGGCCTATATAAAAGAGCACACTGATCTGATCTCAATGTCTGAAGCATTAAGTGATATCTTTCTTTTTTTCCTGGGTATTTCATAAACGATAACCCCAGTTTGGAATTGATGGAGTTACAGTAGGAAAACAGAATGCCGCCCTCACCCTGCAGGGCGGAGGCATGCACGGGCAGAAATGATACATGTATTGTATTTCAGTCAATCGACAGTAGGAACTATATAACACACAGTAGCATCAGTTGCTATAATTTTTATTCCGATAATCTTTTTTTTATTGTACGTGTGTCATTTTAGTCTTTCAATTTTTAGCAGAATATGGGGAGGATGTATTAATTAAACAACACAAAAACAAAACCATGTCTTTCTTTGTGTGTGTGTGTGTGAAAGGGGTGTTGGTGGGGCTCACTGACAGGGATGGAAATTGAATTTTCTCTTTATATATTTCTTATATTGCAGTCCATTGTGACTTCATGAAGCGTAGTAGTTTGCTTATCCGGCGATTACGGCACCGAAATTTTTTTAAAGTCATAACATACAGCCGATTGTCCCAATCTTTTTCAGTGATGTGTTTCATCAATATTGCTGTTTTCAGTCAGTCAAAACATCCAAATTTGCCTTTGGTTTCTCTCAAAAATTGAATATCAAAATGCTCTATAACGCACACACATGACTTCTGTTCTGAAATTGGACAGTAATTTTTTTTTTTCTGTTAGCTCATACTAAACTCAGAGGTCGTGAAAATGAGAAATGCACGTGATGTCGATTCAGACATGAAATTAAAGTCCCCCTTAATTCGAAACAAAATGTGATGTTCAATCTTCAAATGTCAAAGTGTGCATTGTTCATTTTCTTTTCGCTATAATACCATTCGTGCATATAATGTGCATGTATATTGTGTTCAATGATCCGTCCTTCCCAACTAGATGAAATTAGAATTGGCACTTAATATATTCCACTTTGTACCATGTATTCTTTTCTTGATGGAATTGAATTGAATGAAGTGTAATTTACCAAGGGAGTTCCCCAAGCGAACCACATCTAACCCTGGTGATAGATATGTATATATATATATATATATATATATATATATATATATATATATATATATACATATTTGAAATAAATGTATAGGGTGTGATTTACGTCAGTATTCATGTAGGACTCCAGTAAGGACAGTATGCATTGTGCATCTGTTTGGGAGGTATCGCCATCTTGAGAGTTCTCTCTGTTTCCTCCTGCTGTTATAGTTGATACCGTTTCGCCGATTATTTCTAGTCAACTGTGTCGAACCACAATTAGCCTTTTGTCAAGGCCCTCTCGCTTCGCTCGCCCAGCCGCGAGGTCCTTTTGAGATCTGCTTCACACATTATTATTCATGACACGTGGTTCCGGTCAACCAATGGAATGGCGCGCTTCCCGAATCCTCAGTCTTGGTGTTGTCATGCCTGTTCGCATGCATCACTGACCACCCGCAGAGGTCTGCCACAGAACTCTACACACTCTGTGTGTGTAAAGTTCTGTGAGGTCTGCGGCGTGCATTCCCTCCATTCAAATCGGATTCGAGCAGACAGACACGCTGATTGGTCGACTTTTGCTCAGTCGGTAATT
This sequence comes from Diadema antillarum, assembly GCF_040938485.1. NCBI lineage: Eukaryota > Metazoa > Echinodermata > Echinoidea > Diadematoida > Diadematidae > Diadema > Diadema antillarum. The sequence goes on from NW_027272811.1 coordinate 47,690, forward strand.
CAAAGGGCTAACAAAAGGACGCGAAGCAGATCTCAAAAGGCCCTCGCGCAACCCCACTCAGCGGGCTCTCTTCACCATACAGCGAGAGGGCCTTGACAAAAGGCTAAACCACAATGGGTTGACATCATTCGCTTGTGTTCTAGAATGGGCATATAGACGGACCACTTCACCGCTTACCTATATATAGCGCTTTGATGAAGCTATAGCTATCTTTGACTACTATCTGTAGTCATAGATAGCCATAGCCATATATATAGCGTATATAGCCTCACAATATTATGTTTGTTTGTTAAAACATTGAAATTCATGCAAGAGAGCTTCTTTACGCCCAAAAGCAGATCACCTATGTTTTAACAAGACACGCGTTTTATTACACTGTTGACCAACATCTGCCAGGTAGAAGAAAGAGAAGTTACCGCGTATGTCATTGTTTTAAGCATGCTGCGTGATTTTATTTTGTTAGAAAACAACATAAACCTAGGAAAGGTTCAAATAAATAACTACATTGCATAAATACAGGAAAATATCTACATACAAAACAAACGCTTTACAATCTTCTACGTATGGGAAGTTACTTTTTTTTGGTATAAAAGCATTGTTCCGGAGCAATTAATTCGTAAAATCGAAAGATGGTAATATAATTAGCGTTTTAAAGTCTGTAAATTACCATTTCCGGAAATCCCAAGGAAATCTAAATCACCTGCCTGATCTTTCTGCGCCCTGTTCGTGTGGACTTTGTATAGAATTGCTGATGTAGATCATCAAACGTTGTTTTTTCAATTGCGGAAAAACCGAAAAAGCACACTTATGTATGATTTTTCTGGAATATGGAAATATAATTGTATTAAATGGAAAAAAAAAATTAATTTGATTAATCCCATGTTATTCTTTGCACGTCGTATATGGTCTTTCAGTCATCCTAACTGTCCAAAGTATTATATATGAATAGATAATAATGATAAGCATAATAAAAACATGGCACCACTATGAACGCCTATTTCAGTAAGCCGGCGTTTACTTTATACGATCTATTCGTTGTCAACGTTCAGAAACAAAAATACCTCTAAGCATCAATTTATTTAATAAGCCTTCCTGTTCGCACATACCTCAAAAGAAACATATCATATAAAATATCCTCAATCATATACGTATAAGTCAAGTATAGTTACGTTAACGTGTTTATTGTTGTAACTTGACGTCAGTGTATGTTGTTGTCATGTCAACAACGCCGCCCGCTCTCCATCTGTGGAAGACTTTTATGATGCCGTGATACATGCGTGTTTCGCATTAAAAAACACTCAGCTTGGGTGTGGTCTTTGAACTTGTTGAACGAGAAATGAAGAACAAGAACGCGAGGCGCTATATCAAAACAAGATGATATAAACAAAATGTTTGTTTTCCAACTAGACAAAGAAAAGCTTTAAGATCGACAAACAAACATACATACAAAAAATAAATGTCGCAGAAGAACCCTCGACGGTACACGCATTCGTGAAGTGGATTTTCGAAGAGGGGGTCTTTTGGTTGTTTTGTTTTTTCCTACTCTCTTCCCAATGGATAAGGTTCGGGATCGTTGCTCGCATGATGTAGTTCATAGGCCAGTAGTAATACAAGAGACATCACTTTACAGTATCAGCATACAGAGCAGGGCAAAAGCATCGACAACTATTAAAACCATCTCTAGATATTATACTCTTCGACACAAAAGAAGAAATCATACGATATCACCATTGTTTTCGAGCTCCTGTGATGTCGTTCATAACAATCTTAATGCTTAGCTGTAGCTGCTAGGCAGGTTAAGTCAGGTAGCCCTTTATCCCATTACTTCAACAACAACACTAACGACAAAAGTAGTGGTACTGAATAGCAGTGATCACGATACTTGGTTCTATATTCATCTCATCTTTTGCTCTTTCGTCCAATAATCAAACATTATCATATTGCAGCAAAACAGAAAATGTTTTACAAACTCGACTAATATAACGTATCTTTGTTACCAAACGAAAACATTACACAATTTGTAGGTCGCCCTTCTATCTAGCAATGTTAAAGAGAACTATTTGGTTTGACGCTGGCATTATTGATCTACAATCACTTTTGAATATTTGTAAAATGTACGTTATCAAGCTTGAGAAAAGGACAAAAAAGCGATCGACTTCGAAGATAATAAATGTATATTCCTTCTCTTCACGATCAAGCCCTTACATTTAGTAAAGAGTTTTTGTTGTAATATGACCTCAACTTTTAGAACTTTTTTTTTTCTCATCCTCGCAAAATCAATCATAACACAGAAGAACTATAACTCATGTGATGAAGAAAAATTACCAACGAGCTGTTTTTATGACCCTGCTGTACCAATCGCGGTCTGTGCATATTTTGTTAAACAGGGGATCAAAATGGTTTCAAGTTTTCTGCATGCTTTTTTCACTTGTGAAAGATCACTATGCAAATACTGGATAGTGTTGAATCTATATCAGTTAGTGCTAATATAATGATTTCGATCACGTGACCAGGTGAGACAAAGAGACTATCGTAATATTTCTGACAGAGATTTCGCTTTTGAAATGGGGAGAGATCCATACAATGGACAATCAAATACGTCTTGCAGAAAAACGTTTGCTTTCACAAGGCAGATATTCATATTTTATGCCACATAAAGACGATTGATAAGGATATGTGAGCACAAATATTGCCAAGTGTCGGTTACTAATCATTCGATAACTGATTGTTTCTATTCAAACCACAATGTGTCGGTGATTGGTCGGCCCTATATCCTTTTGACAAAGCTGAGGGGCTGAACATGCTACAAGGAAACGACTGGAACTTAATAGACAGTAGTATCGGCTGACAGTCTCTTTGTTACAGTCGTTTCTTTGTTTAGCCGCCAAGTCTACCATAAAAACAATAAAGAGCATCGTTGCTTTGGTGACTGTCTATTTCCCTCCCTTGGCACCACCGCTAATGGCAGGCTTGCTTTCCACGCTGATCGGGATCTTCTGGTTCTTCGGTTTCGGGGCTGCCCGCGGGGCCTGCACAGCTAACACGCCGTCTTGACCAAGAGACGAGGTCACTGTCGTCGGGTCGACGTCGGGCGGGAGCGTGTACCGCCGCGTGAACTCGCGCGAGATTTTGCCGTGATCGTCCTGCTTTTCCTCGTGCTTACCGTGGACGGTCAGCTCAGTGTCGACGATCTGCGAGACAGAGATTGAGAGAGGTGGCGAATCGAATAAAATAAGTGAAGGTTTACCAATGAAAATAATTTTTCGGAGATCCTTTCAGACAAACGATGCATTAAAGTTCTCTATGTTGCACACAAGCAAAAAGACAGGACATAAACGCGGATATTTGATTTTTTTTTTAATCTGTGACAAATGATTGTAATAAAACACAACTCCTAAAGATCGAATGAAATTTGGAATAAACTCAGAAGAGAATTGCTATCTGTATTAAAGGAAAAGTTAAAAGATGAAAATGAAAATCCTTGTGATTCATTATCACATGAAAGAAGGTTATCAAACATGCTTCCATCATAAGAAGACCGATTTTTATATTTGATTTTACAAAGAAATCTTATTTTACTAACAAAACAAAGAAATGTTTATACTACAAAGAAATATTGCAATTGTATTTTTTTTTACTGGAAAATATAAAGTATCCTAATCATACTGAGAAATACACAAATCACACAATAATGAACAAAGGAAAAAGCAGGTGACCGCCATCTTAAACGGGAGCCTGATTTTGATGGCGGCCTTTTGACTTTCACATGTAATGTAATAGAAATCTTGACTACAGAGAAAAGAGACTGCATAACCAGCATTTAGTTCATGCTTTATACTGCCATTATTACAAACATTTTACAGATAACTTCATTGGAGGCGTAGAAAAACATTTTCTTTTACAATTTCCTATTGATATTATGGTCTTGAGAGCAAGCGTAAAAGAGGAAACTAATACAGTGTGGAGATACTTTCAGTTTGGAATATGTATTCTCTATTTTATTTTTGATTGAAATGTCCCCCCCCCCCCCGAAAAAAAAAATGGCATGATTAAGAAAAAAACCGTGAGGTTGGCGGTAAACGTCTTTTTTGCTCAGATTGTTGGCATGTAGTCGGTAGTCGTCCCAGTTAAATTACGTTTTGTGTTCTTCTATTTATATTTCTGGGCCAGAGGGCAGGAGTCTGACCTCTGTCACATTTTGCTGCCCACTCCTATACACACCTGAACCCAGCCTTGATCGACACTCCATTGCTTTCTATTTGATTTTCGTTGCCAAGATACAAGAGCAAGCGCCTTTGCTGTTCCTCTCGCAGATGTGTTGCTTCTAAAAACAGTTCACCTAACACCGAGTAATTCTTTGTCGCATACTGTTGACGTAGCCCTGAACGCTTTCACAGCCGGTCTACTGACAGTGCGTCATAATTATATCGTGAGACATTTAACATCACTGCCTTAAATAATTACTTGTAAGAAAAAAAAAAAGGTGGCAAAAAAGTGATAAACATTGCTTCTCAGAAAACTCGTTGAAAAAGAAGCGCAAGCATTTCCGGGGATTACGTCTCGGTGATGTTTATAATATTGAGCTTGTCTGTATTGGATCACCAGACCGGATGGCTTTCTGGTTTAGTTCAGGCATCGGTAATGGCAATAACACCTGTCGCTTCTCGTCAAGTCCACATCGGCCGATTAATTAGAAAGGACGATGGAACGCATCAGGTGTAATCCACAAACGTCCTCGGTATAGATGCGGTGAACAGCTAATGAGCGCTTGAATGAAGACCCACAGTGGGTGAGGGGTGTTGATGCAGTCCCTATCTCTGGCTGTAAGCCACTTGGGATAATAATGTAGGCATTCACTGATTTACCCTTCTACCCAGACTAGTGTCTTAATGATGCCAACGGCACGTATCCGAGTCAGCAGACTCTATATCCACGCCTAGATAGCTATTTATCTGGGGTCATCACACATTAGGACCGACACCCAAGAGTCATACGGTCCACGAGTTCGACATGGAAACAAAAAGGTCCATGAGTCATACAGCCCACGAGTCATACAACCCATGAGCTCGACACTAGGCAAATAAGGTCCATTAATCCGACGGTGTGACCAAAGCCCACAAGTCCAACAATTGGAAAAAAAGAAGGCCCATGAGACCGACATTACATTACAGGGTGAATGTGTTGGTCTCGGATAGGCCTTTTTGCTTTCTATTACATGTAGTGTCAAACAATCTTTTGTCAAACTCGTGGGACTTTTGTGCCAAGTGTCGCACTTGTGGGCCTTGTTTGTTTAGTATTAGACTCGTGGGCATTGTTTGCCTAGTGTCGGACTCCAGTGCCTTATTTGCCCAGTGTCGAGCTCAAGGGCTATATATGAATAGTGGGTGCCGAACTGGTGACGTGCACCCAGTTATCTGCCTCTGTATCTGTTTTATCACTCTATCTATCAACCTATCAATCGACCGATCTTGTCTTTTTATCTCCCTTTCTTGTATCTCTTTCTCTCTTGAGACCACTTTCGAGCTTTCGACCTTGGAATTCCTTCCCACGTGATTAAAGGGATTACACAGTTTGAGAGGGGGCTTCAGGTTTCCAACGTTTTTGTGAGATAATGAGAAACTTCCTATGAAATATGAAAAAGCATACAATTTTAAGAAGACTTCAAAGTTTATTTGACTAAAATTGAGCTTTGAGATGGCTAAGATATATCTCAAGACAAAGAGGTTTTAATAAGAGGTTGGACTCATCTTAAGGTCACTTTATTTTACTTTGTTTTTAGAAATATCGGCCATTTCAAAACTGCTTTTCATTAAATAAACTTGGAATTCCTCTTGAAAATGTATGCTCTTGAATATTTTGTATGAGCAGATTCTAATAATCTCTCAAAGAGGTAAAATCTGAATCCCCATCTCAAACAAAACTATACCATCTCTTTAAGCACAGGGAAGGCAAAAGGACAAGCTTCCCACAACGAGTAGACTACTTCGTCATTCACTTTATGTGTTTAACAGTTTAAATGTCAATGACTTAAAGGCATAATTTACCATTTGTAGATGAAACAAAAACCCAGCATTGGTGCTTTAAGATACTTCTAAAATGTGAGTTAGGGATAGAAACAACCACTGTAAAAAAATTGAATCCGTACAATCGATGATAAGTATTTGTTAAATGCACAAAATGTGAACAATAGTTAAAATAAAAATGTTTCCAGACTAAACCGTCTATAGACAGTTATGGTTTATTGAGAAAAATACTGATATTTCCTTATACTTTAGGTTTTATTGGGAAAATTTTAAGTGGTAGGATGTTTCGTGATACAGCAGCTACTGCATGTGCATTAAATGTCATATCTTGAACATTTTTTTTTTCAAATCACTGTTCCCAAAGGTAAACAGGACCTTACAGCGGCATTTTAGGGAAAGCGTTTTAGGAGTGGTTGCAATTAAAACAAGCAAGCACAAATTAGGGAAAGGTAGACGGTCAGAATTACAATCGTTCAGGCTTAAATCAACGTTGATATTTGAATATCTAATGCACTTGAACCCCGTGTCCATTACCTTAGAAAGTACCACAAGCATGTACATTAGCAAGTAATTACCTATCATGTGGCCGGTTCACTAATAAATTCAGGATTCGCTGATATTTATACTCTGAGAATATGTGAATATTATGTATATCAATTTGCGGACTCTGCGCATGCTTTCGAGATGCCAACATCAATGTCCCTAAAAGCCTCACAAGGAGATGCGACATGTTATCATCTTTAACCTTTTTTAGAATCACCCCGTGTTCTTGGAAAGGCGTAACGCTATATACGTACACCAGGGAATGAGAAAATACGAAGGCCTGATTTATGCACGTCAATCTTATGGTATTTGGTTGGTATTAATCCGATTTCTTTATCTTTCTTTCAAGAAGATTAAGAAGAGTTGTAAGAATACTATAAATGCGCCAATGTTCTCTTCACCTACGACGATGCCCTCAACGTATATCATCAAAAGATTTTGATTTTGAGTCGAGGTTGCCTGTAATTAAGAATATAGACGATCAATGTTGAATACAGCTGGCAGTTGATATGCGAGGTTTCAAAATTCAGTATACTATATCAGCCAGAGGAATAGGCAAAATGAAAATGTCATGATTAGCTTTCAACATCGAAGCGACAAAAATTATCCCCCAAAATGTCTTTCAACTTATATTAAAAGGCCCTAATAAGGTATTGCTGAATATAGGCCAATGTGTGACATGAACAAATTTGTGAGATGACTTCGTGTCTAGTTCAAAGAGTAGGTTTGCAATATGATATTAGAATCTAAGCCCCATGTATATTGTCCTTGTCTAACTGCGGAAAGGAAACCGGAGTTAATCCTCGTTTTTGGCATTGTACATTTTCCCAATGTCATGATTAGCTTTCAACATCGAAGCGACAAAAATTATCCCCCAAATGTCCTTCAACTTATATTAAAAGGCCCTAATAAGGTATTGCTGAATATAGGCCAATGTGTGACATGAATAAATTTGTGAGATGACTTCGTGTCTAGTTCAAAGAGTAGGTTTGCAACATGATATTAGAATCTAAGCCCCATGTATATTGTCCTTGACTAATAACTGCGGAAACCGGAGTTAATCCTCGTTTTTGACATTGTACATTTTCCCAGTCTATATACTTCGATACTTGTCCACAAGTTTATTATTACAGTATATATCTGCGTTTTCAATTTTCTTCGGTTTAATTGACAAAGGGAACTGTTGCATGAAATGCTCTACAATTTAATGTGCTGTTCATCAATGTGTTCAACTCGAGTGAATTCAATTAACTCCCGTCTACATGATAGTAGACATTGTAATATATACACTCTAGCTTTGATGTTGGCTTATATAAAATTACACTTGTTGTCGAAGGAGTCTAAGGGGGCCCCTATCGGGCAAACATCGCGTAACTGATGACTCATGAGAAAGGCATGAATATTGCATTCGTCAATTCGAATACAATATGGAGTAAATGTAAAAATAAAAAGAAATGTATCGTTAAGAAGATGCAAGGGCGTTAATCATGACTACGAAACGTGACTTCATGATACGTGCTTATTTCTCATTAGACATGTTAAGCATAATAGTATAAGTTCTTACACTTGCTATTCCAGGCCAAATGGACTTTTAAGGAGAAAGCAGCAAAGAGCAGAAAACTTTCAAGACCTGGATACAAGGATAACCTTCTTTATAGAAAGCTGCAGATGTCAGACATGCAGCAGACGTTTAAGGCTACATCGAATTTTATCACGTTCACAGTGATGTTGAACTAGATAGCGCCCGGCATTCCCGCCAGATTTATGGCTGGCTTGCAATGGGACTCTTTTTGTTTTGGTTTGCTCTCTCACGTTCATGTCCGCCTAAGAATGTTTCAAGTATTGGGTGAGCTCCAAATTGGGAAATAGGGTATTCGTGATGGGGGAAAAATCCCCACAACATTCCCCTGCTGTTTGGGATTTGGCTGCTTCCTATATTTTCATTTCCACTGCATAATGTCTCTTTGTGGGAAATTAAAGGGAAACACACCACTTTCATGTTGAATTTAGTTTGATAAACATGGGATGCTGAAGTAAAAGTGTGAAAATTCCATTAATACCAAATTTATAAGGCATTGAATCGTCAAGTTTCCTTTATTTTCGTGAAACAAATTGTTCATTTATAATTATTATGCTGAGATTTTCAAAATAAGATGAAGCCTTGTGGTCACCCCCTTTAACTGTCCTATGAGTTTTCATACGCTTAAAATTCGTTTGGGTTGATATCATGAGTTGTAATGAATCTTCTCGTAAGATTTCATTATTGCTAAATTATTATCAAAACTTCAGATTAGGCTGATCGGAATGATTTGATATATCTTCTGTGTAAACTCATACTCACAAACGGAAGTTTAGTAAATTCTCGTATGTGAAAGCCAGTGGGAATGTTGTTTCATAGGACATATATTGCACATTACAACCCATTTTCTCCCCCCCCCTCCTACATAGGATTCCCCAAATCTCACCTTGATTTCGATATCTTCTGGGTCAAAGTTACTGACGTCGATGGCGACCTTGAAGTCGGTCTCGCTCAACATGACGTCGCCCGTCGACACCGGGATCGGGGTCCTCGACATCTGCATGGAGGGCACCGTGGCTAGCTCCATCCTTCTCGATGGGCGTGACGTCACGAAGAGGGGCTGGTGTCCGAAATCGCCGAAGTCCTCGTCCCACGGCACGACGTCGCCGAATCGCTGGATCATGCCGCCCCTCACCGCCGGCGGTTCGCTCCACCCGTCGTCAGTGTATCGACGACGCGAGCTGTAGTAATGAAAAGGATCCCGTCTCATTGCCATGTTTGTTTGTTTGTTTGTTTGTTTTTTCTCGTTCCCTAAATGTCGTCTCGTGAACGAGAAAAGTCCCAGTGATGTGGTCTGATGAATGTCTTTTTCGACGAACAACACTGCACTCTTCTCACTGATTTGACGCGTTTTGCACCCTTAATATAACAAACTGGTGCCAAGACCCACTAGCAGGTGAAGCTACAATATGAATCTACGCCACGGTAACCTATAGCACAACACTGTCTGAGAATGAGAGGTCGCTTTTATATTCTCTACTCCCGTGGAGTGGAATTTAAAACCCGCCGATGAATTCCATCTGCTCGCTATTCAATACCTTGAACCTCACAGGCAACTCACACTGGCCTGTTTTGCCCCCGAGAGGCAGGCAGGCAGGCAGCCAGGCAACCAGCCATTCTGCTTTATTGTCTGGTCCCTTGTGAGTATGTTGATGTATTATAATAATTATATGAATACACACGCACGCACACACACACACACACACACACACACACAAACAAACACACACAAAGAAATACCACACACATTTCATTGAATATTATGATCTAAATCATACCGTAAAGTATATGCCGTGTCCGTCTGTGTGTTTTGATATTCTTATGTTTACATTTACATATAGAACAACTTGGAAAGAGGAGCAATAAAATTTGGGGCCTTGTAGAGTCTGTGTATATGGGTAGGAAGATCTTTGCAATTTTATCGATATAAACATGTATTAATACCGTTAGTGATGTACATTGTATTAGAAAAAGGCAAATTACAGCTCTGAAACGCCAGCACCATTTCTTTAAGTTTTCCATGTGAAAAGGACTGGAATTCCGTGCGCCCTTCTGGCAGAGAGCGCGTTGCGGATGGAAAACAGTGGGAGCGTGCACCGCTCGCACCCATCAGGTATTCCAGAACCGTCCATACACACCCAGTCCCACCAGTAATGATTCTTGATGACGATATTACGCTTATGTGCAAAAGCGCACGGCTGCGGGCTGACATTGATACGCTGTAATGAAAGACGACCCCAGAGAGATGTTAAGTGAATTCTTTTCTGAATTTCCGTTCTAGACACCTAAGTTTCATTATCACAGTAATAGGCAATTGCTCTGAACATAGTATATTCATTTTGGTAGTATCATTTCGTGTAATCAGAAAAGAATTATCCCTTTGTTGCGATAATAAAGATTGTTCTCCTTTCAATACGGTTCATGTTTAGTGCTTCTCCAACAAATGTCCTTTGTAGGAATAATGTGTCTTTCATTAGGATATTGATACCACAAAGGTTTTAGAATTGTTACGTATACAATCATTTGTACAGACTTTCACTGACAGTATTTTTTTATTGTGTTAATGTGTTTCCTCTATGATTTACAGTCTATTGTAAGGTCTTGCTTGATGCTTCTAGCGGCGAGCATAACAAAAAACACAGGAGACGTTGACCATTTTCGTTTCCATCGACACTCCGAGAGTCCCAAGGAAGGCATGGCCCTAAAACAGAGGATTTGACATTGTTCTTGCAATTCTCAATTTTTTAGACATTCGCATAGAATAATAATCATAACAAACGTTAGGCTGTGTCAGGGGAAGAAGAGAGGAGTGAGGGTGGGGTGGCTGTACATCGTCATCCACCCCCCCCCCCCACACACACACACACGCACACACACACACACACACACACCCACACTCATGGCTCTTCATAAAAGCACCCGAAAATACACCAAGAAATCCCATAACGTCAAAGATTATTCCCATCAAAATGGGGGAAGGGGAATTAAGCTAAGACATTGACCTTTAAACCATCGGAACACGCACATCCCAAAGCCTCCCACATTTGGAAAACGGCAATAACTAACAAACTTTCCGCGGCCCCTGCGTGTAACGCTCATCTACTGGAGATCTTGACGTAGTGCTCCCCATAAAGTGTTTTTGACACTGATGCACTGAGAGGCATAATGTAGGCCTACTCCCCTTTGGGGAACCCCATTTTAATTTGTCGGTTTAAGCCCTGAAATGTGTGTCCCTGTATCGCGTTACGTCCACTGCTAAGATGTGAGGGAAGAGAAATAAAGAGAGACACAGACAGACAGACAGACAGACATACAGAGGCAGACGCACGAACAGAGAGACAGGCATACAGAGTTGAGACAAAAGTACTGTAAAGTGGAAAACAGCAAGAGGCACATTGGGGGGAAGACGCAAGCGCGAAATCTGAACGTGGGGAAAAAAAGGAGAAATTTATCTGGGTGTGTGTAGTAGTGAAGAGTTGCTTGATATGAGCACAAAGGAAGACAGAGGAAAGACTGACAGTGATAAGGGGCAGTCAAAGATGGAGAAGAAGAAGGAGGAGGAGGAGGGGAAGTGGAGAGGGAAGAATGGGACAGGGTGGATGCAAACTCATGTCGAGCACTGCATGCTCTTCAGTGTATGCGAAGCTCTTCTGGAAACGTCGAGTTCGTGTAGGCTAATTACGCAGGCAGTAAGGATCATGACACGCTGTCTAACCATCCCAGACATTTACTCTTCCCAGGACTATACCTTCAGAGAAGCCTCTTGAGAGAGAGATGAGGGAGAGAGGGAGAGAGAGAGGGTGAGTGAGACTGGCGGGGGCCCAGGGCCAGACGAGACTATGTCGGGTCAGGATGTGTTGCATTATTTGAATGTTGAAAATACCATTATCGCTCGCTCACCCTGCAGCCTCCTCGAGCAAACATATCGATCATTAAGAAGGCGATAGCTTCCTTGAAAGATATCTGCATGTTCTAATGACATGATCTCGCATGATATGCACGCTTGGGAATGGCTGTAAGATGCAATTCTGCTCTTACTTGGGAGGAAATGATTCGTTATGTGGCTTTCGTAGTACCTGATAGGCTCTAAGGGCCTCTTTTATTTTAATGACGGCTAATTCCTATTGACTTTTCTTTTATCTTACTTTTTTTCTAAACAGATATTA
>NW_027272811.1:65000-146446 GCF_040938485.1 Diadema antillarum
AATTTCTCAATAGAATATAAAATTGAAAACTTTAAAAAGGATAGAGAAAATTGAGTTCACTTTGAATGGTCTGCCACAGGCAGATATCCTTATCATGCTCTTACGTAATACGACAGCTGCTTTCTCAATGATCCAGTCAGCAGGCTTGTAACCAGGGAGGTAGTCTCACCTCCCCGTTGTAACTCACTGCCAAATAGCACATTGTCAGCACCGGCAAACTGGCAATTCTCTCCTTCTTATTCCTGTATTTTCGTTATTTACGGGTCGATTTTTTTCGTTCGAAATGTAAAATGGATGACCATAGAATTTCTCAATAGGATATAAAATTGAAAACTTTAGAAAGGATAGAGAAAATTGAGTTCACTTTGAATGGTCTGTCACAGGCAGATATCCTTATCATGCTCTTATGTAATACGACAGCTGCTTTCTCAACGATCCAGTCAGCAGGCTGATATTAACCAGGGAGTAGTCTCACCTCCCCGTTGTAACTCACTGCCAAATAGCACCGGCAAACTGGCAATGCTCTCCTTCTTATTCCTGTATTTTCGTTATTTACGGGTCAATTTTTTTCGTTCGAAATGTAAAATGGATGACCATAGAATTTCTCAATAGAATATAAAATTGAAAACTTTAAAAAGGATAGAGAAAATTGAGTTCACTTTGAATGGTCTGCCACAGGAAGATATCCTTATCATGCTCTTACGTAATACGACAGCTGCTGGAGTCATCAAACCCTGGCTTGGCCTCCAGGTTTGTCACGCTGAGCAGAAAGTTTATTTGTAATGGACAAGTACTTCGACTCCCAACTCTCAAACGACAGATACAAACGCACCCCACTTTGGAAAAATTCGGCTGGGGTCTCGCCTCAAACGAGAGATTGACGGCATGGATGGGGCCTCATAATGTTAGTAATGGTTAATGAGAAGAAACGAAAATGCGCTATAGGAATACCAAGTTTAAGGATGGCAAATAATGATTATAAAGCAGCAAACTCCCCCCCCCCACACACACACACACACAAACTAGAGAAAACCAACAACAATAAGCAGATATATTCAAAACTACTCAATGCGTTCCCTCAGTCGCTCACTTTTTTTTTTACAAAAAGAATAAAAGACGGTATCAAATTTTATGGAGGACACGGACAAGGAGTATAAGAGGCAAGGTTTATGGAATAGATTGAAGACTCCGCAGGCAGACAGAAGACGTAAATCCATGATTCAGAGCGGACAGGTCCGACTGTCGTTATCTTTCGTATTTTCTTTTGTTTTCTGTCTCGCCTTGATTGGGTCCAAGGACTAGATGAGCTTTCCATATGCCCATTTTGTGACCCAAGATGACAATTTTTTATTGGTCTTGGTTGAGTGATGGAGTGTGAGTGTCTGTGTGTGTGTGTGTGTGTGTGTGTGTGTGTGTGTGTGTGCTTGTCTGTGTGTGTACGTAAGTATGAGTGTTCTGTCTCTTACTGAATACCCCAAATAACCTATACACAGTGAATACTCAGTGCATGACATCATTCAAGTCGTTTCGGATTCGTCGCAGAGGAGAGCTAAATTGAATTCTTCAAAAATGTATTTGGGCGTCAATGGTTATGAAAGGCCAATTAGATGTCACATTAGATGGAAGCGGAGCGGTGCAACACGTACACCGGAACGAATCCAGTATTATAGATTAGAGACGATTCTACGCATATTCATCACCGCGTTTAGTATTACTATATAGTATGCACTCAAAGGATGTAACAAATGCCCATCCTTTACGTATAATGAAAGAACATGACGATAGACATTAGCAAGAAGTAAAACGTACTGGTTGAGTTAGTAAGTGTTTTAATGAACATGCTTTAACAGAAATATAAGGTCCACAGATACACTGTCATTGATCAACCGCCGGATCAGCAATTTCGTGCACCGATTCACTGAATATCTCACTTACGTAAAAAAAAAAGGTGATAATTCTAAATATTCATCAGGTTTAGATGGCCAGAATAGGCCTACAAAGAGGAGAGGCAATAGGGCGGTGAGTTGGCTCAGTTGGTAGCGCGTCTGCCTCACGATCACGAGGCCCGGGTTCGAACCCGAGTCTGGACTGAGCAATGTTGTGTGTAAACATACCGTCCCCTCTAGTAAGAGGCAAAACACTCTGTCCCTCGGATAGGACATAAAATGGAGGTCCCGTGTATGAGAGAGTCACAGCTCATGCACGTAAAAGATCCCGCTCCATTCATTCATCGCAAAGAGCAGGGTGTCTAACCCAGTGAAGTGGTCCCACCCCACATCCAACTGGACCCCATGGAAGACCAGCTTATAGTGTAGCTGAATATGGGCTATCCAGCCATCTTCACAGATGGAAAATGAACAACAACAACAACAAACAACAACAACTGTGTATAGCATTTGAAGAACAAAATCCATCATAATGCGACAACACAATCGAACAGTCGAAGAGGAAAGGCAACGAAAGCTAGCAAACAAACAAACAAATAGGCGGGAAATGCTCAAACCCGGGTTGGAAATTACTAACTCACCTCATAATAAGTTTGAGTACGTGGAGTAGGGTGTAAGTTTGTTTGGGATTCAGTCACGAGTTCTTACATTGACATCAAATTCAAGGAAAGCTTTGACTGTGAATGATGGGAGGAACTAGGGGATAAAAAGCCCCACACTTAAAATTAAGATAGAACCACATATTTCACAATTTATGATTCCTCCGTGGCAGACAAATTCTGAATTATATATAATTCCGATGAGTTGAAACAACCTATTTCTTTTCATGTCTTAAGAGAACACAATTTTCGTTCTTTTTTCAGCTCATGCCATTCGGGAATGTAAGGTACACATGCATTATCCATGAAAAATCTATACGTGACTGTAAAACTAATCGTGAGTTATTTCTAATTAATTTCTACAATTCTAATCTCTAATTATATACCACATAAAATGACAATCTTTCTTGATATCTTAATATCAAAAATTATAATGACAACCTGATATAGACTGTCCGATTTATTCTTTCCTTTAAAGATATGTTATGATTAGCCTTCATACTCTCTAAAAAAATTCGAGTGAAAATATTCACTCTCTTATGAGTGAATGTTTTCACTCGATTTTTTTTAGAGAGTACAAATCAAAGAGGTCCATAGAGGAGTGAGGAAAAATGGTAAATGGTATACGGAGACAAGCAGACGATTATGAGTGATTTTATATTAAATGTTCATTTTTTCCCCTCAACTGGTTTATTTCTGCATGAGGCAGTCTCACACTTCAGCAGTGCCTATAATACCATGTATACCGCTAGCTGATAACGTCGGTTACAACGGCAGCAAGAAAAAAGACACCATGAAGGATATTTCTTGTAACTATAGTCGATATATGTACTGTGATTTATATTTTTTTAGTTAAATAGGGGCATCATTGTTTTCAACTACCCAGTCATACCGGCTTTTCCAATTCCACACTCGAGTTGAAAAAGAAAATCACAAGAAAAGCAGGCACAATAAGCTCAAGGAGGTTGAAATATGAGTAAATCATATTGAGTTAAAACTTGTTACGAGAGAGCACATACGTTGCATGATACGCAATGGTTTCATTACAATGCATACTGTGTCTATATTATGTAAGCCTGCCAACACTGCTAAATGCAGAAGCTCCCTCCCAAACCCTCTGGCCCCCTCCCCCACCCCACCCCCTCTTCCTCTAATACCGCGTTCAAGCAAGCAAATTACATTCACTGGGAGGGTCCTAGGAAAAGTAATCCAGTGTGTGGTTGTGAAGACTCCTTCTATGCGTGAACGCGAATGATCTTTGATTTTAGCCTCGATCCATTGTGACATTTCCGTATAGATCATGCATCTTCGCGAATCGGAGCGATATCCCATGCAAACATCCGAAAGCAATTTCAGTGATGATTTCAATGACGGAACGACTTCGAATTGTCGAATATGACATGCAAGTTATATAGCAGTGTCATCTAGGTATCGTTTACTTGTATGCTTCGAAAAGCAAAGTTAAATTATACGAGAGAAATACCCAAGTATGTACCCTCTGAACATAAGTTGAAAATTGCCACTGGAATTTAATTAGTTGGTACAGAGTTGATGTAATATACAAAAACTTTATACTAAAAACTGAGTTCTGTAGCTCAAGCAGGGATAGCGTTATAAATTCTGGATTAAGTCGATAGTAGTCTGCGCTTTAGATTATTACAAAAAAAAAATTAATGCGAAACGAACTATCTTTACATTGGAACCTACAATGGAATTCAATTCAGTGTTTGTACAAAAGGTTTAAGGGGTATTGCTGAAAACTGTCATTTTGTTCTACCACGCTAAAGAGAATAAACAAAGTTGAAAAAAGGGATAAATGCTTGATCAGCCAAGAATATCGCATGCTCAGAAGACGAAAGAGCTTATGTTTGCCAGAATGCAGGAATGTCGGTAAATAGCGTGATTCGAATTGTCATTCGTAGAGTTACAAATATGTACGGCGTCTGCCAAATCGCTGTGAATGAATGCACACTATAGCTGAATCTCCTATAAGCACCAACACAGTGCCCATGGATCAGTAATCAGATTGTTCTTTTCGATAGAAATTTTATACGCCTCGCCGGAAAGATCTCCCCTTTCCAATAAGACCCCTATACATATCACATCACAATGTGAAAAGTGTCGGACACATGCACACTTTAGAGGTGTCATGCAATCTAAAACGAGGAAAATAATTCTAAAAATCGAAACAGTTCTTCACTAACCTGCTGTGTTTTGTGATGACTTTTCTCTCCATATTTCACCACATCTACTGCACCACAAACCTCGGTCTCTCGCGCAGCGTTCTCGCTTTCCCAACAAGACTCAGAATATTTCTTCTTTCTTATATCAGAACTCCGGCCACTTCTTTCGCGCTCGATCTCGAAGCGCGTTAGGTATTCCCGTGTATTGAGCAGACGGTCCGATAAATTATAAGGCGAGGTCGTTCATAACCCCTCTGCGAAATCGTCAATGCCAACCTGTTCACCAAGTGACTGATTAGCATGTGTGCACGCGCGCAAAGCGCCAGTGAAACGAGCAGCTTACAGTTTGGTCGTTTAAGGAGTTCAAATCAATCGTTAATGACACCCAGAAAAAGGTGTAACTTGCTCTTTTTTCTTCTTCTTTTATAATTATCATCTCATCCTGGACGTTCGCGTGCTCCAACCTTGTCGTTCATTCTCACGCTTTCACCGTTTTTTGAATTGTATTTGTTTTTCCAACCGTGGGTGGTTGTGTTTTCATTCTTCCCATTGAGCAAGATGGGCTAAATCAACTATGTGTGGTTAGCAACACTTCGAAAGTTAAAAGGTGATAGGGCAATATTCTTACAGCACAAGCGAAAATGAAAAGAAAGGAGAGAAAAGCTGCTTTTTGTGTCCATTCCTGAGCTATATCTGCCATCGACTGAAACATAATAATATATGAGTGTTCAGACTATTGTGTTATAGTGACTCGAAACTTCTAGCTAAATTGCAGTCGTATATGACCGTCCATATTGTTTTATTTATTTATCTATCTATCTATTTATTCATTTTTATTCTAAAACGTTTTACTCATGGGTTAATGGTAGCTTTGATCCCGAATAGAAGATGATCTCAACATGTCGACTTCAAAACATGCCTATTATAAATCTAAAACGTTATGCATATTACTAAAACGTGCGGCATACGTTGGAATTGTGCTCGAGAATCTTTTACTGTATTTCTTAGGCTTGTAGAAACATAACCTACGACACCGCCATCAATCGTATTAATGATAGACACGCACAGTCATATCGCTGGCAGTGGGAATTCTTAAAAGCGCACATCAGGGTAATATTTCATACAAGATGTCAGGATACCGAACCTTGATAGAATAGCAAAGTCTTGAAGCAACAACCAATCAAGATGCAAGTAGCTTACTTTCGTACATAGTCACTATCTATCATACTTATGTAATCTCCTTGTAAGCAGTTACCATTTTTCATTTCGGCAAGAGCAAGAGGCTTTCATAACAACTTTTTTTTTTCTAATGAAGCGAGGTCCAGATAAACATGTTTATTCAAGACACTCAAAATAAATAACCAGAATGAATCTGAATAACGCTGTATAAGGCATAAACGATTAATATATTTACAGTATATATGCTCCGAATAGACAGAGCAATAATCTTGTCTTTCGGTTTAGACTTTTACACTTGATACTTAAAACTTATTATTTCACAGATATATTCCTTACTGATAGCTGATGAGAAGTGTTGTTGTTTCTTGTTCTTTATCGTAAGATAGATTGGAGTTTCAGGAGAGAAAAAGAATATGGAGGGGGAAAGTAATCATATACTTTACAGTTTCAAAGAAACTGAAAAATAAGATTCCTTCGAAGAAGAGGATTATGTAACAGAACAATGATTACGGCAAGAACAACAACGTAAAAAAATAGTCTTGTATGTACTAGTATGTATGTATATGCTACATTCTGTCCAGTGCTTGTACACAAGAGCAGACTTTTAAATTGTTGTTCATAGAGTATCTCGTATTTTATGTTGCCGTGTCTAGGTTTGACGTAAGTTTTAACAAAACAACTGTTCATTGTATTCCTTTGACTGAAGAAGTATGAACATACTTGGAAACCATTCAACGGTAAACTTTGTACACGTCATGGGTCGGTTTGATCGGGAAAATTTGACCCGCAAACACCACTTTTTGAAGACGTTGCTATGCCATATTTCAAAGTAGCAGTGTACATCCCCCACCCTAACATCCCCAGCACACAAATACTCAGAAGTGTCCTTCAACAAAGAAGAACGAGAGTCTACCTCGTTTCCAAACCTTGAAATTTGTGGCGCGAAAACAAAGTGATCAATGAAAACACGCCCCACAATGGTTTGACTTCATTGTTACTCCGCCCCTGTCTACAACTTCCTTGACAACGTGGAAGAAGCTGAACAAAAGAAAAAAAAGGAGTAATGAAAAAAAACAACAAAAAAAACCTGTAGAGAATTCATTCATCTGTGGGAAATTTGAAAAACCTTGAAGTGGTCGACCAACACACGGACACACAAATACAGAGACATAGTAAAATATACTACCTAACACATACACACACACACACACACATACACACACACACACTCGCGCGCGCGCGCGCACACACACACACACTCACACACACACACACACACACACACACACTACACACACATACTACACATACATATGCCACACACAAAAAACACACACGCACACAAACATCTCGCACACTAGCATAATTTTTGAGTAACTTGATGTCTTTTTAATTTTTTTTATTAAATACACAAAGCGCAACAAAAAAATGAATAGTGAAAGCAGGAAATAAAGTAAAATGCTTTAAAATATGCACACACTACGAGTATTTGGATCAACATACACACATGCACAAACACACACACACACACACACACACACACACACACACACACACGACTACTTATGATGTTTTGTCTCCTGTTTGATGAAATGATGGTAGGCCTAATGGCTCGCCTTAATTAATCAGATATTACATTAAAGGACAAGTTCACCTTCATAGACATGTGGGTTGAGTGAATGCAGCAATATTAGTAGAACACATCAGTGAGAGTTTGAGGAAAATCGGACAATCTGTTCAAAAGTTATGAATTTTTGAAGTTTCTGCTCAGTCATGGCTGGATGAAAAGTATACTATAGCTTGTGATGTCACATGTGTACAACGATATAAAGAGAGAATAAAGAAAATTCAACATATTTCCATTTTTCTCACATAACAAAAGAACACTCGACTTTTCTCTTTCAAAAGGCAGGGGGGATGATATTACCCTTAACATACGTCAGTGACAAGTCGAAGAAATGTGCACATTATTGAAAAAGTAAAGTTTTGTGAAATTCTCTTTTTATTTTCCTGATATTGTTGTACGCATGTGACATTATACACTGTAGCAGTCTTCTCATCCAGCAGTGACTGCGCAGATACTTTAAAAATTCATAACTTTTGAACTGATGTGTTCCACTAATATTGCTGCATTCTCTCAATCCTTATGTATGAAGGTGGACTTGTCCTCTAATATTTTTTTGCTACATTGTTGCCATTATTTTACTTAAAGGAAAGAGTAAAAAAGAAACAAGCATTGGCACAATAGATTGTGAGTTGAACATAGTACACAGTTCAAATATATCTTTTATTTCTTACAACATTTATATATTTTTCGGAAAAATTACACTTCTGCTGAAAGAAGAACTGAGAATGTGGTTGCACACAGACATTAAAAGAAGAGAATCATTATGTAAAGGGTATATGACACACCGATTTAGAAGTGGACGAGCATTGTACAAAAACCAGCTATAAGTACACATTACACTAACATCATCATTCCTCTGGTGTTGCTAAATCGGATTAAAAAAAGAAGAGACAAACCCGCGAATGTTTGCAAAGCATCAATAATAGGAGAGACGTTCAACATTAGGCCTAGAGGTGAAAAGAACAAAACAAAATGGCAGCTCCCCAGATACACATTGCAACACATCTAACTTGTATATAATCAGAATGTTCACAGTTGAAACAGAAATGATGTTGAGACACATGAAAATTTGCAGACGTTATCTTTTGCACCTCATCTGACGAAACCATTTCCCCGAACAAAAATCGTGCAGCATAGCAAAATTCGATATAATGCCAGGTATTGAAGGATAACATACAACAAATAGTACTCGACAGCATTTGAAGTATAATTATTGATTGAATTATACAATACCCAAATCCAAACAGCATCTTTGGAAACTTGTTCAATTATTTCCAATGCATAGCTTAACTTCCTGTATATTTTTACTGTAGATTTTTGTGAAATTTTGTCCATGTTATGTATTTTGTCTTCTAGCGTAAAGTTTTGCTTATTTTTGAGAAATATGAAAAAACCCTGAAAACTGAAACTGATATCTAATGTATACAGAAATGTTTAAAATTAATGGATTGGTGAGGCTAATATACACATTCAGCACTTTAGAATGAGATATGAAGGGAATATGTACAAGACATAGAAAACAGATCCTCACATCTACACAACTTCAAATAATGCACATACTCGAGCTTTTAAATGATTGTGTTCAGTCATTGTATAACTGTATTTCATTTGCAAAATCATTCTAACTTATAATGAATGAGATTTAAGACCTTTTGCAGAAAAAAAAAATGGTGTAGGCCTATTTCAATGTCCTTATCTTATACTAAGTTTCTCAAGAAACATTTACTTCAAAACCAGAAAGCTCGCACATGCAACATAGCAGTAACAACCAATGTATGCAAACTGAATTCCACACACTTACACGTATTAAGTAGGAATGTGTGCATGACATTAATCATTACTATACGTCAACATGGAACAATATTCATGACTATCATAATTTCAGCCATGATTCAGTCATCACATCGACATTTGAGTACTATACATTCATAAAGATAAAGACATAAGTTTTATCTTTTTCTGCAACATTTCAAATCTATCTTACCTATAATATACTGCATCAACAAGGCTGAGGAATACAGGTTTTTTAAACAATCAATTGACCGATGCAAATGACCTCTGAGAAAAATACTTGAGTAAACATATGACAAGAACAAAAATGTTTAAAAGCAACATTTCTCCTTTAAAAACGTAAAACAACTATGAGAAGGGCAAATCCCACAGAAGTAATGATATCAACTTAACATGGATACATACAGGAAAAGATAAATATAATGCTAATTTCAGACCGTTTAGGAATAAGATAAGCACATAATAAAGTATTTAATTGTACTTTGTTTTGCTTTTTTCTTCAAAACTGGTAATCACAAATATGAGAAGGTAATTCAACTACTGCATTCATAATGCCATGCATTTGCACATAGGAAGAGCAAAAGAGAATACAGCATTGTAGTTCTGTTTATCTGTGCCACACTTCCTAAGATTATGAGTCATATTTCACTATATGTTACAGGGTGATGCAAAGCAGAAGGACAGACTTCGGATGTATCCCTTGTTACCATGTGCAGGCCAATTCTTAATTGTGTATTGGATCAAATTCCTGTTGGTTTCTATGCTCTTTACTACAAACTCCAGTTTTAACCTAGAGTCCAACAACACACTATTAAGTACAAAGTTGATTTCAGTGTGTCTAGTGCATGTGCTTATCTTAGAATCTTATAAATTGAAACATATCCGATATCTTAAAATAATGATGTTAATGATAATGATAATAATAATGTAGTAATGAGAATGATCATGATGAAGATAAAGTCATAATCCTCATCCACCTCATCATTATAATAATGATAATGTAACAATCAATGTTTTAATTGGTCATCCATTATCATAACCCTAATGATACCAGGTACCCATTTACATGACAGGCTTGTGAGGGACATGGTGGGTAAACCCCCCCCCCCAAAAAAAAAAAAAAAAAAAAAAAAAAACAGGGTCATTCCGAAGGACCAACACCCATGAGTCATACAGCCCACGAGTTTGACACTGGAAAAAAGGTCCATGAATCATACAGCTCACGAGTCATACAGCCCATGAGTTCAACACTACTGTAAAAGTGGAAATTTTCGCGGTGTTACTGGCGCGAAAATAAAAGCACACGAATATTTCTTCTGCCCGCATGTTCCAGTAGTTGATGTCTTGATTCTGTGGAATTAAAAACATGCGAAACTCTTCTAACTAGGATGAGCACGCAAAATTAGTCGCACAAAAATATCCACTTTTTGTGAGCCATATAACTCGTGGGCTGTATGACTTATGATTTGTGGTGTCCAACTCGTGATGTGCACCCGTCTAAGCACGACAAGCACTTGGCAAGATTTGAACTCCAGACCTTCTTTTGAATGTCATGAGTCTTATCCACTATACCACAGTGCCCACACTGAAATGCATCATAATCAAGGGAGTTTAACATCTACTGACTAAGCTTTGACAATCTAGAAGTGTAAAATACATCACTTGTCATCTAATTGCCTGTATCTTGAATTTTGGAAAAAAAAAAGAATAAATAAACAAAGGGGAAACAAATTACAAACAAACGCAGACAAAAAAAAAAATTAAATTGTTGCAATGTACTCAGTGGTCAGAGTTCGGATAAAAGACTGAAGTACATAAGCCCTGATGGCACACAGATGTAATATCATTATGATCCTCATAAGAGGAATTCATTCTTATACATATATCACTTTCTGAGCTGAAGATAAGATTGCATGACATCCCTGGAATGACTTTTGCTCACAACGACGATGAAATACGTAGATGACTGTACATCCAAATTTTGTCAAGGCACTCTAGAGTTGATGCAAGATGATTGACTGCAGTGTACATAGCAACTGATTCATGAATTTGAATGCAGTTTACATACAGTGTATATTACAAAATAGATACACAAGACTACCTATACGTGGGAGTGTTCACATTGCCATTGCCACTATGGATATACATTATCCATGCTGTACAGAATTACCTTTGAGTCTGCCTGGTATAAAATAGCTTAAGAGTCATCAGTTCGCAAATAGCACCCTCATGGGCAGATCCTTTCCATAAATCAAACAAAGTCACTTTTTCATGTGTGAGATATTTTAATGCAATTCACTCGCAAACTGCCTCACATTTATTTGTAAATGGAGAAACTAAGAACTGCTAAGTTCAGTGCATCTGATTGACACAACTGCCCTTCATCAACGTAAATAAGCACTGATTATTCAGGGTTTTTTTTAGTAGTAGCCATGATAAAAAAATCATGGACATATATTCGCATTGGACTCAAACCAATGATCTCTTGATTACTAGACAGGCATTGTATCCGCTACACTTCCAAGCTTCTGCCCAACAGCATTTTCTTCCAATTATCTGTTTTGGAGAGTTTGTAGTCTCACTTGAATTAAAAAAACAAAACAAAACAAAAAGAAAAACGCTTATATTTTAGGCTAAAACATTGTGTAACTTTATCATCATAATTTGCACATACTGCCCTCTACACTTGTACTGTTGTAAGTGCATATTACCATGAATTATGCGTCTGCAAATGTAGGTTGCCTGTGAGGCTGGGAAATGACACAGGATTATCATTTTAAATGGAGTCTGTTTCAACAGCAACAATATCCACCTCTGAATGCACATTGAACAGTATCCCTCTCTTTGGTATTATATTTCATGACAAAAACACAAAAATTTAAGAGAAGTATACTTCACACAGCTATTGGTTAAAACTACCTGATCATAATCTAACGATCCCATTCGGAAAAAAAGTTAAAGCATCATATATTTTCTAAGAATAAGCGTTTTATCATAATTGTTCCTTTAAAATAAAATAAACTGAAGACTCATGTCTACAAAAACAAGTGCAAACCCACACCAACATTGACAAAGTACTGCAGACCGTCAAGAAAGTAAACCACAATGGGTGGCTTCAACACAAAGCAGATGTACCTGAAACTGCCAAATCACACTTCAACATTCGGGATGAGTTAGGTGTGCCAGATGGACTAGTATTCTGAGGAGGGGATGGGGGATAGTAGTCATCCCAACAACCTTCCACAAGGCAATGAAGGAAACTCTCGACACCTCTCACCTTGGAATTGAAGGGACTCTCAGGCGGGCCAACAGAATTAATCTATTGGCCAGGGATGAACACGGATGTCAAGCAGTATATCCGGACATGTGAAGCCTGGCGAATGTACAAACAGCAAAATCAGAGGGAAACGTTGATGTCAAACGATAACCCAGACTGGCCGTGGGAAAAAGTTGGAACAGATCTGTTTGAGCTCAGCAAGAAACACTACCTTGCTAGTGTCGACTAGCTTCCCAAATCAACAGACTCCATGACCTCACCAGCCAAACATTTTTCAGGAAACCGAAGAGCAAATTAACCCGATACGGCATCCTAAGCACAGACTGTCATTAGCGATAATGGACCACAGTACTCATCTCAAGATTTTGCAAAGTTCAATATATAGATAGTTAGATAGGTAGATAATATAGCTCAAACAATAGATATGAATTTGACCGCATCACAGTCTACCCAAGACACAGCCAAGGAAAAGAGGAAAATGGAAGCAGCAGTCAAGGCTACAAAGAGACTGCTCAAGCAGACACGGCAGTCTAGAGGTGATGCCCCCCTCCCACCAGTAATGCTGGAACTCGATCGGAAACACTCCAAACCAAAGTGTTGATGGCAGCGCAGCGCAGGGGCTGCACGGAAGGAGAACAAGGAACACCACATAGGGCCTACTGCCTACATCATCCAACCTCCTGAAACCACAAGGCCTACAGGCAGACGGTAGAGAGAAAAAGAAGATGAAGATCCAACGCTGTAAAGCAGACTGAGAACTACAATCAGCATGTTAAAAGACTTGCCAATCCTATAAGGAGACACAGTGCATCTCCAATCCTACAAATCAGAAAACTCGGCATAGCAAATGGCAGCAGTGCAAATAATAATTATAAAGAATATGGCTAGATTTTAACAGCGCATTTCGCATTTGTTAAGTATCTCAATGCACTGGATACATTATTTCCAACCAGCACTGACCGTGCTCACTCTCCACTCCCTGGGGAGCATTCCAGCCAGTCGCAGCCATTTTACAGGCATGCACATGCTGATCAACCAACATAAACTTCCTAATCCTACTGGGCACCAGTTTATATGCCTGGGTGAAGAGCAGTAATGTGGACAAAGTGCCTTGCTGAAGGGCAAACCTGGGCTCAAACCCACGAACCCATACAAGGCTTATGTCATTCAGAGATGAGCACGCTTATCCACTTAGCCACGACACCTCCACGAAAAGACTTGATAAAATGTTTACAAAAAGGGTATCCTGGTTTTTATGTTGAAAACCAGAGCAAACTGATAAATATATTGAAATCATTTAATTTGCAAAGATGTTTACAGACATCAAGACTGTTCTCTTGTTGCAGTATTTCACACAGTATTCCCCAAATACTGCAGGTTTCCAGGAAGAAACTGTTCTTCCATGATTGCATCATCACACATGTCTATTGCAGGAAAGGTAAAAATATTGTTTTCCACCAAAAGATATGTCTTGTCAGCTCTCAGACACTACTTGTTGCTAAATAGGTACACATATCTAAAAACATTATGCATACCCCCCCCCACACACACACATACACACAAATGGACACACAAACACAAACACTCACCCATAAGGCATAGTGAACAATGCTCTATAATAAATACTCAAGACATTTTGCAGATATATGCAGTAACACAACTTACATTCGATCTCCTCATCCTATACTGAATATGATTTTCTTTTGATGTTCATTATACCCTTGGAATCAGCTGCAATATCCAATAATACCCCTATTTTTCTCTACAGTTTAGGATAAACATTGACATCACAACAGTATCAAGGAAATTTTTAAAACACACATTATCATATGATTGCGGATTTTCTTAATTTCAAAAAGCAAACAATCCTTTGATGCTAAAAGTTGCAATAGAGCACAATATGAGAAGTACATAGTCCATGTTGCACTGATCTTGGGAGAAAAAGATGAAACCCTCATGTCTCTATATTGAGTTGTTCACCAACACAACATTCAACTCCAAGCTAAACACTATTTGCATCACTTTCAGCTCTTCCAATAACAATCATTTGCATAGATCCTTTCACTTTGGCCAAGTTTCATCGGTGAATTATCAAACATGACGCTGTGTTTGGAGACGGTCGACAGCATTCTCACTAGCCAGGATGATAATTGCTAAACTCTACATCATGAGATGCATTCCCATTCTTCCAGTGTGGTGTGCGTTACCATGGAGATCCCAAACAGGAGATGTGCTGTATGTATCTCAACAAAGTGCACCACCTGATGGGACTGTCGTATCATCCCAAGGTCCACAGACATACCAAACTGATGCCCAGCTCAGTTTCCGATAAGTTCAGTCTCATCCTCCGTGTCGGAGGCGGGGCCTCTGACCTCCGAGTACCAGCGATTTGTCAGCTGCCTCATCTGGACCCGCCCATCTCTGAGCTCCTGAGACCAATGAAAATCAAGATGGGTGAAGATTAGAATCATTATCAGTTTTGCAGATCAGGAACAAGACTTTCCAAGAATTTTCCAGTATAGTACATTGAGATGATGTACATGGTGTTATTAAAAACTGTATGGGTCACTTAACATGTTCAATATGACTATAAATATTTGAATTTTCTCTGTAAGTATATAACAGAAGTTACAATTTTGAAAACAGAATGAAAACTGGATAAAGCAAATGATCAAAACAGCAACTGTTTTGCGAATAGTAGTGAACTGTAGTGAAGCCTGCATCTTGAATATGTGAAATAAGTAGCACTATTGACTATAGGATGCTGCCTTACAGGGCATGCAAAACTGACAACTCACCTTTGAAGACCACCTCATCCCATTTGAAAATGATGTAGAAGCCATCTACACCTTATACTGTACATGAAAGGTGTAGAAGCTATGTACAGGCATGTCACCTTAATGGCCCGAATTCAGAGAAGGTGGTGCAAATCTAAATTGTGGTTTATGCAAATTTCTTCTGTGTAAATACGATTGATATACTGCGTACACAAACAGATGTCCAGTAACAAACACGCATGGATATGGGCATGTCAAAGGTATGCCTAATTCATGCTTATTTTAGGCCTTGGTCTAAATTTGTACCATGGTCTAAGTTTAAACCAGGTTTAAACCACTTTCGTGAATTCGGGTCAAGAAGTCGAAACAAGACCACCCTCAACCATCCAAACTCGCCTCACTTGTGTCTGGTTTAGAAGCAGCTTACATCTTGAGTGTGAAAGGTATACAAGCTGTAAAGGAATGTTACCTCAAGTAGGTAAAAAACAACGCCATCCTCTGCCCCCAAAACTCACCTTATTTGTGAACCGCCTGGTAAAGAAAGGTGTTAAGTACTTAGTGTCCCATCTCACGAATCCCTTGAGACCGGGCTTGATGTAGTTGACTTCGTATTCCTCCTCCGTTAGCTCAGAGAGGTGCTCTGCATCTAGGGCACTTCCCTACGAGCAAAAATTTCAAAACGTTTTTTCTTTTAGCAATTGCATGATCACCAAAGTTAAAGTCAACCTCTTGCCTACACAATACATAGACAACATACTTATCATTATCATTACCAGTTTTATAATAATTATCATTTGATTGCTATTAGTGATAGTAGCAGTTGTAGAAGTAGTAGAAGTAGCAGGGGCGGATCCAGGAATTCCATAAAGGGAGGCGCAAAAATATTTCTGAAGCCACTTCCAGGTTTAATCAGCTGAAAAGTCTAAAAAGTAGTAGTTGTAGTAGTAGAAGTAGTAGTAGCAGTATCATCATTATCATCATCACTATCATTATCATTATCATGAGCATTATTGTTACATTATCACTGCTTCACTTGAGTATCAAGAGATATCTTATGTTAGCATAGCAAAAGCTGCACTAAAACAGTTGCCATGTTAGCTTTTGTTACTATAGGATGCATTTGTCATGGGTGCATTTCATTATGTATTGGTGACATGAAATCTTTCTATCAAAATTATCAACATGAAGCAAATGCAATGAGTGCCACCGACTTAAAGATTGTAACAATGATATTTTTCAAGATAATAAATGAAAGTGTATAAACATACTCACCATCTCCTCTGTCTTACTCAGGGACACTTCTTTCTTTGATTTGCCACTTTCTGCTCCGATGCACTGTTAAAGGACACAAGCATAATAACAGATGAACAGATGATATCAAAGGAAGAAAGATGCATGCTCAAGATCATAGAAACTTAATTTAACTAGCTATCTCAAAAAAAAAAAATTGATATCACATCAGTCAGCATTTAATAAGAAAAGAAACCTCAGCTACAGTGATGCTCCGGTAACAAAATTGCATTTCATTGCCGATCTTCTAAATCACTTATCTGTAAGGTTCATTCTCCTGGTATGTAAATGATTTTGATGATTGCATGTCAGCCCCCTGGAATCTGCCCCCCGAAGTTTTGCGCTATAATTCTGTAACACGAGAAGGCCTCGTTGCGAGGCTTCTTGACTTTCTTCGATCAAGTCTCACGCAACTTTTGAGACCAAATTTGTAAAGTCTGCCCATACTTTTTCAAAGCCACGCCCAATTTTGTAATGGCATGTCGCCCCAAAACAGGCACAATTTTGTGATTTTGTGTGCATTTCCTAAGGAAAACAGTGCTCTGTCATGAAAGTCATAAAAACCTGATCATTTTTACAATTAATCACTTTCAATGATTAATGTTATGCTTATCATGGTAGAAAAGTGGTCAGTGACAATTTCCAACAAAAAAACAAAGAAAAATCAAAAGTTGAAAAACAAGGAAATACATAAGAAATTCTGAAAACAATAAAATACATAAGAATACATAGGAATCCACCCCCCTCCGGTTTTAGCATAGCCAAAAAAGCCTGGTCTGATTAGGGTTAATAGACAACTATAGATCAGCATCTACGATGTATTTCATGACAAGATTCATGAAGTATGGGGCAATTGACCTTTCAACAGCAGAAAGTAGAGGCTCCTGAAATAGCGTGGAATCTGAAAAATATGGTTGCTCGGTGGTTCAAATTTACTCATACCAACAAATCAATTGGACCTGGTGACACAGTGAAATCAGCATAAGTCTTTCCATGATGCAAATTTACAAAAAGCAGGGGTAATGTGGATCCTGAGATAGGGCAACATCTCTAAATATGGTCATTCCATGATAACAAATTTGCTTACACAGCTATACAAGGTAAGGTGGACCTCAAGAACAGGTGCACTATGGAATTATGGTAAAATCGGGGTACAAACATACCTTCAGCAGTGGTAGGGTGGACCCACCGAGACCTAGTACTGTAAAGAGGACAATGGTCAGTGTTGTGGTGACCAGAACGTGTCTCGTGTCGTTGCCAAACTCAAGATGCATACTGAGTGCATAGGCAATAGCACCTCTCAAACCTGGAAGGGGGTAGGGAGAGAGATCAAGATCATAGAAAGATTAACAGACAGACACACAGCCAGCCAGCCAGCCAGCCAGACAGACAGACAGACGTTGACGGCAGGGAGATGAACAAATAGTGAGAAAGACAAAATATAATGACAGATGAATGGAGACAGTAACAGTTACACATAATAAGAAAGAGAGAGGGGGGGGGTGAGTGGATGGAGACAGACAGACAGACAGACAGACAGATGAATGAAGACAGGGAGACAGAGTGAAAAGACAAAAGATAATGACAGTGATATAAAGTGGAGACAGTAACAGTCACACAGACAATGAGAGAGACAAACAGGCAGACAGACAGATGAAGACAGGAAGAGAGAGTGAGTGAGAAAGACATATACTGAAAAAGTGAAAATTTTCGCGGTGTTGAAATTTTCGCGCATTTCGCTTAACCAGAAGCTAGCGCGAAAAATAAAAGCACGCGAATATTTTTGCATGCCATATGTTCCAGAAGCTGATGTCTTGATTCTGCGGAATTAAAAACATGCAAAACTCTTCTTACCTGGCCAAGCGCGAAAAATTAGTCGCGCGAAAATATCCACTTTTACAGTAAATGGAGAACAGTGAAAGGTGAAAGAGAGATATAAATGGAGACAGACACAATTTCACTGAAAGAAAGACATAACACAGATGGAAAGATCAAGGGACAGACTGATTTGGAAAGAGAGAGACAATGTTAGAAATAAAGGGAGAAAGGAAACATCAAACACAGACAAACAAACAGAGTTATAAGCCATATGGTGATACGCTTTCACAGGACACCATTAGATATCTTCAAGTTGATTTAGATATTGTACAGAAGATATCATTGACGAGATATCGTAGAGTAGATATCGTGATTATGTGTCATCATTCACTTAAAGGTACAGCGCTGTAGTTTGTACTTGCACATATTTGCACACTTCGTTTGAACATGATGTACTCACTTGGCCTTCTGAATATAGGAGAAATTCATTTGCCATTTTTCTTTGAAGTTTGTTCCTTGTTATCAACTCTTTTATGTAACATGCCACATTATGTGCATATTTTGTGATAACTGAGAATGGAAAGACCTACACGTAAGTTTGAATACAGTGTATATACTGAGAAATTAATTTGCATTTTTCATTGTTCTTTGTCATTAACTCCTTTATGTAATATGTCACATTATGTGCAGATTTTGCAATAACTCTGCACTTATATTTCTGTCTTTAATATGAAAGTGCAAAATACCTTGAAAATTCATTATCACTGGGCAATAGCAGTAATCGGTAAGATAATCGCTTCTGTAATTTCTTACTCAATTTTTCATGACTTCCCATTCTTATGTATTTATCTACTTTCTCATGACAGTCTTTACTTTCAGCATCCACTGCTTTGTTTTGTCTTTCTAACCCACAATAGTAATATATCACAAATATCAATGAAAGAGTGAATAATTTATTGAAAACATTTAGACAGAGCATTTCATTGCCACTAGGGAAATTCACATGCACAATGCATAATACAAACACACTTGGTGGATATGTGATCACTTTAGTGTAATGTGACACCCGTACCAGATGTCAAACTCCCACTAATGAGGTACTTACATAGAGAGCACTACAGGAAAAATCCAGACATGTAAATACAAGAGCCATAGCCTCCCTCAAAGGTGTAATGATTAAAGGACTACTTCACCTTCATGATTGTGTGTGGATTGAGTGAATGCAGCAATATTTAGTAGAACACATTCAGTTAAAGTTTGAGGAAAATCGAATAATCCGTTCACAAGTTATGATTTTTTTTTTTTAGTTTCAGTGCCGCCATTGCTGGATGAGTAGAATGGTATACAAGAAAATATGTGACCCTGTACCACAAAACAAACAAAAAGTTGCCAGACATGAATTTTTAGTTAAGACCATATTCTGAAAGAGCAGACTTGAAGCTTTAAAATGATGTATAACTGGAATCAAATGGACTCTCCTAACCTATCTAAATATTG
The DNA here is from genome assembly GCF_040938485.1 of Diadema antillarum. Lineage (NCBI taxonomy): Eukaryota > Metazoa > Echinodermata > Echinoidea > Diadematoida > Diadematidae > Diadema > Diadema antillarum. The sequence continues at coordinate 84,985 of NW_027272811.1, forward strand.
GAAAGAAAGTACAAACTCAGGGAAAGTGTGAACTGAGAAAAGAGGCTATGAATTACTGTGTCTATTCAAGCGCTTAATCTTTACCAAACCATGCTGGTTGTGCGATGAATGGGACAAAAAACAGGAAGTAAACCACCTGAGAAATAACAATGAAGGGATTATCAGATTAAAGTGAAATTAAATATGCCTCATTAACACATTCTGTCCATAATTAATGCCAAATTTCAAAAGCAGTAGCACTATCCTTTCAAAAGTTATTAGAGTTGAAAGTGAAGAGCGTGTACAAGGTTTTTTTCAGAAATGAAAAAGGGACTCTGAAGACACACCTAATCACACTATTCTAACAAAAATGTTCGAGATAAACTGCTAAAAACACACTTTCCAGCCCGTTTTATGACCCCAAATTTTAGCAATATGTTAAAGAGGACTTGCTCTTTCAGGAAATATGAAAAAGTCAAGATCGGCTAGGTCGACCCATTTCACTTATTTTCAGTCCTCACACAAAATCAGTGTGTGCGACTTTTTGTTCGTTTTGTGGTGCACGGTCACATATATTTAAAAATTCACAAAAATTCATTTTTTTTGGGGGGGGGGGGGGAGTGCACATTCCCTCATCTTGTTACTGTTGTATTTTAAGAGCAATATCATTCCCCCTGCCTTCGGTGAAAGTGAAAATAAGTTGAACATTCTTTCTTTTTCCTTAGGTCATTCTAATGCACGTGACATCACAAGCTGTAGTAGTCTCATCCAACAATGGCAGCATTGAAACTTCAAAAATTGATAAATTTTGAACAGATTGTCCAATTTTTCCTCAAACTTTCACAGATGTATTCTAATAGTATTGCTGTATTCACTCAATCCACACATATGTTAAAGTGAACTTGTCCTTTAAGCGCTTCAAATCATTACACCATTAATAATTTCCAATAGAAAACCAACAAAGAAGGAGTATCACACTGAGTTTCAGAACTACATTGTAGATGCCTCACTGACAGCTTTACACCACTACAAAATATTGGTCATGTGGGACTAAACACTTTAGTTGAGGCATATGTGAGAACTCACCGCTGAACCACATAACAAACTGCATCTTAAAGGTGATCTTGTGCTCCCGGAATTTGTTGCAGAGGAAGGACAGAGGGAATATATTAAGAGCTCTCCCAAGCAGAATCAGAACCTGGGATAAGAAAGATACAACACCATAAAGAGTGAATCAGTGTATGGGTCATCACTACAATTCACTTAACAAATTATACACATCTTCACTCTTTGCACTCCGTAGGGTGAAGGTAACAAGAAAGATGCCAAAGCATTGTACATAGTCATATTTCTTCTCTTCTTTTGTTTTTTTCTTTATGCCAAAAAAAAAGTATGAACAATTATTGTTTATGTTGTGCAAGATTCCAATTTGGTTTGCTAACCATAATTCTTATGTAGATTATTATTCTTATCAATTTTCTATTTGTACTATGACTTGCTGTAAAAAATGATAAACATTTGCTTCTTGTGTATCCACAATTCTTATGATTTTTCATTATTTTTACCTGGAATTTGGCCAATACACTGTCAATATTTAGCAGGTATGATCATAGATATTAAGCATTAACAAATTGCTTCAGGCAAATATGATAGTGGTTTTCTTTAAGAAATGTAATACACGACTTATACTGTCTCTTAATTCATGATTTATGCACAAACAACACCCTACTAAATCTGTGATGCATGTATCTTTTACTCTTTCTTTCACAAACTGAAATCAAGTGTGATAATGAATGGGCAAATCTTAGAGTTCAAGGCACAGAAATAGGATGAATTACTCACTATACTCCAAAGAACCAAAGCTGTCTCAAATCTGTGGTTGAAACTTGGAATGGCCATTCCGAGATATGCAAACACACAGGTTTCTACAAAGAATCAAACCAGTGACAGAATAAGAAGAAGATAAGTATTCCTCTAGCAACTTTTTGCATTCATAAGAACTCAACAGATCTACTGCAATAGCAGGCCTACAGTATACAATGGCATAAAACATGATGGGTGCTAGTTTAACTCTAAGCATTACTCATAACTATGTATTGCTTTCCATGACTGATATGAATTGAATTGACTGATATGCATAACACATATTCTACTGACTTAACATCTCATGGTCTGTCTCACCAACATCCAGATGTATTAGATTAGGATACATCAATCCTGTATCACAGAGTAGCTACTGAGGAAATACAGTGGTAATTCAGTACCAAATACAATTTAGAATCTGGAAAAAAATACCTCAAGTAGTCTCACATCACAGACCTGATTACAGACCTAGATTGATTTAGGATTTGTATATGAGGAGCTTATTTGCAAAAGGGGTTAGATCCACTTTTAGTACTTTAGAGAAAAATTGGTTTGTTTTTGAGAATTTGTACACAAGAGTATGGAAAATCAAAATTTAATTTTGCTATAATTTCTATTCAAATGTTTGTCTGGATTAGAAATTTTCACTGTAACTAACTCAAATGGAATTCTGTGCAGTGATGCTAATAACTCAATTTTGGTCAAAAATGGATCTAACCCCTTTTGCAAATGAGCTCTTCATATGTCAGTGGTACTCAGTACCATGGTACTCCTGCAGTCATTTCTACTGCTATAAATATATGCTTCAAGCGGTTTTAGCAACAGATTAACTTTCTGTTTGTTTACGGGTTAGGGTTCTCTTTTTTTCATGAGCATGCCCAATGCAACTTGTTTGTTCCATATCCACGCCAGTACTGCATGTTTCTATCTACACGTAGGAAACTCATGCACAGTGCATACATACTCCATTAAAAAAACAAAAAAAAACAAAAACAAAACAAAATCGAATAAAATGTCCTATCTACCCTATTTTTCAGAGACCTGTTACTCCAAAACAATATTTATTTTAAAATGTCTTACCAGCGAGAAAAGCCATGGTTCTGAAAGAGTGCTGCATGTTGATCTGTGTGACCGGCGACAGGTTGTAATGGGTGTAGTGGGACATCACAATGCCACAGAACAGGATAGCCATGATACCTGGATGGAGAAAAGAAAAAAAATCATACATGATAACAAAACAAACTAAAACTTTAGCCATCCAAGTTTTGATATTCTAATGCCTGCAAGACACTACAGTCAACTCAAAAATTTTTCTGATGATGTTCAAGACAGTAGGTATGGATCTTCAGTATCAGTAAATTTGGTGTATACACCTACATGTATGGGCAACTAATGACTGAAAAAACTGGCTTTTCAATTTCTGATAGAATGAGGAGTAGTGGTGACTACACACAAGATCATCATTCTTTCTTCTTTGTGTGTGTGTGTGTGTGTGTGTGTGTGTGTGTGTCCCAATTGTTGCCATTAATTATTTATCACAGTGTATCAGTGACAGAGGCCTGATCCCATACTCATGGATCATGATGAGTTATAGCAACTTTAGTTTCAACTAGAAATGCTGCTATGGCGACTCGTATGCCTCCGCTTTAGAATGCATTATTCTCTGAATCCTCGGCATCGCTAATGCGCAGAAAACATCTGCACACGCTGAAAAGCCTGCCACAGATGCACAGTGGGATTCCTCAGTGCCACTGTCACTTCTGGTTGTCTTGCACAGGTCTTAGTTCCCATGCAAGTCAATGCAATGCTTTGCTTTCATTGCTGGGTTTTTTTTTTTCTTCACTTAGAATCCAACTAGAAAAAAAAAGTTCGAAATTTCAAAATTTTACTGATTAGTGGTCACTAGTCATGGCTCACTAATGCAAGGCTTCATCGTGCTGGTGACATGATGGACAATGAAGAAATCTTTACAAAAAATACCCCAGAATAAAGAAGGAACGTGACCTGAATGCATATGCAGCCAAAACCTGGGCAAATTTTGTCCCCTAAGCTATCCCATTATGCATCTAAAACACTGCACCGCTTATGGCACCTAGGTATTTGCGATACCGAGAATTGGTCAACAGAACATCTTGTCAATGTGAGAAAAATGGTTTCGTATGATTGGAAAGGCATAACAAGCTGATAACTCAGAAAAAGCAAAGTCTAGTACTTCCTGGACTTGCTTCTATCAGCAAACTACAAACTAATCTACAAGGAAAGACAAGCTTGCCAGGAAACTGTGTTAGAAAAAAAAAAATATCATATGGTGTGAACTGCACCAATCAGTATCAACAGTTCAATATTTACCATACCATTGAAAAGTTACAAACTAACCTCATTAACTTGAATGATGTGTTAAATGCACACATTCGTAATTCTGCATGCTTTATTGATCGCAATTGCGCTCTGGCCACACAAACTGTTTAAGTGTTTGTTGTACAATACCGGCAGGCAAAGTACGTATGCTCAGTGATTGACACATTATTAAACAGATTTTAGAGTTACAGGCCTTCGGAGAATCTTTGTGAAGGGCATAGCTACAGTTTATTTTGTTATATTTTCAATTTATCTTTTCTTTATCACTGATTATTAAAATATCCATTATCATATCTAATGTGTCATCATAAATATGGAGTCCCCATCATGATGTACAAGAGTAAATATACAGTAGAAATCAAGACTATTTCAAAATAAGTTTTCTTTTGAAATCTCATATCGAAAAGCCAGCTGAAGTAAAATGTTAACAACATCAAACATTATGTGACCATATACTATATACACCGTTATCTTTGCGTACAGATATTTTCACAAATGACGAGGTCATAGACATTTTCGCGAGATGCTGTTTTCGCGAATCAACACCAACGCTTACGTTAATGCTCTATTAACAAAGCACATGGAGACAATTTCACGTGTTGTAAAACTCGCGATCCAACTGTGATTCACGAAATCGCAAAAATTCAACCCTCATGAAAATAACAGCTTATACAGTACATTTAAAAACAGAAATCATATTATCAATCAATATGATTAAAAGACTTCAATTACACAGACCGTTTGCAAAGCCTTCCCTTTAACAGCTGGGACACAAAATGAAGGCCCTGTGTGTCGTACGCAGGCAAATGATACTGGCCACTTCAGATTTGCTCTCGATGATATCAACCAGGCATGTAATGCCATATGCATGAACGAATGAATAAAATAATACTGAGTAAATATTTGCATGGAGCAAACAACTAATCACAAACTGAAAGCTATATGCCAAAAATCAATTTCTCATTAACTCTTGTCGATCCTAGCAGCAACATGTTTTGTCACTGTCCATAAAGTTTTAAGCTGGTGGTCGTAAGAGTGTTCAGCCTTTCTGTGCCAGGGACTTTGGACAGTGTGTAGAATGCTATGGGGTTTTCTGTGCCAATCCATATTCAAAGCACACAACAGGTTAAATCACTTTCTAACAGACAGTAAGTGAAGATTGGATATCAAGTCATGATTGTACGAAAAAAACAAAAAACATCAATGCAAGCACCCATTTGTCATGTACCAGAAATTTGCTGATTTCTTCTCTTTTTTGTCTCTTATTGTGCGTGCATGCGTGTGTGTGTGTGTGTGTGTGTGTGTGTGTGTGTGTGTGTGTGTATGTGTGTGTGTGTGTGTTTGTGTGTGTTAAGATTAAAGACACAGGATGAAAAATCCGAGTCTGTGTCTTTAAGTACCTAAGAGTGACATTTGACCCAGAAAATGATGCTTGATGAAGGAATTTACGTCATCATCTTCAAATGTAATTTAGTCTCCAAGATTAGAAACTACTCTACAGGGAAGTATGAGTCATTTGATCTCATGCAACAGAGCAGTATCCAAGTATCATAACATACACTGGTTGAATTTTCCCATGACATTGCCTGGTGCCCCAGCATTAGGCATGCTCGACATATTCCATTGGCTTTCAACAATCATTGTACCCCTCTCACCATACTTTCATTATTTTGATAGCAACTTTTTTATATGCGGTCAATACCTTTTTTTATATGCGGTCAATACAGAAAGAAGATACAGATATTTTTCTATTTCACCCAGGAAGTACATACATTGTACTCCACAGAATTATTGATTAGGCAGTGACTATGGCTTCAAAGTACTTGTAGGATGTACAGATATAAAAACAAGAGACCCGGGGGTCACGCGCTCACCTGAGTATCGCAATTTCACCTTCCATGCATTCTTGCACACTCTTACCTGAGAACATTGAAAACTTAGGTCTGCATATGGATCCCCCCCCCCCCCTCAACTCCAGGGTGGGGGGGGGGGGGGGGGGCAGGCAGCCCTAATTCTGCAATGAACAAACTTGGAACTAAAGTCATCAATGTACAAACTCATGGTATTTACTTAATGTGGGGGGGGGGGGCCCTAGGGGCCCCCCAAGACATGGTGCCCATTTGAAGGAATTGAGATTCTAGGGATGCTACCTGCTAAGTTTGGTCAAAATTCATCATGAGGCTTTCAAGAAGAAGATGAACATGTACAATTCAGGCCCCATTAGGACCCATCTCCATCCCCTCTCCTGGGTCCCAAGGGGGGGGGGGGGGGGGCACCTCTGATTCCGCCAATCCCATGAACAAACTTGAATCTACAGTCATCAATGTACTAACTCATAGTATTATCTAAGCCCTATAACTTCTGGTTCTAGAGAAGATTTTTAAAGATTCCTTAATTTTAGGGGGTTTGGGCCCCCCTGCCCCCCCCCCCCCCCCCCTCCCCCAGGTAGGCCATGGTGCCCATTTGAACAAATTGAGATCCTATCCCCCTAGTGATGCTACCCACCAAGTGTGGTAAAAATCAGACATGGGGAACTCAAAGTGAAGATGAAAATGTAAAAAGTTTACGCACGACGCACGACAGACGCCGGACAAAGGGCGATCGCAATAGCTCACTTGAAACAAGACAAGAATACATAGGCCCTATAGATGGGAAGAAATGACTATGAATGAAAATCTTTTAGTCCTCAAACACTGGTTTGCTTGCGCTGCACCAAATAGTCAAACTGCATGGATGATAGGGTCTTTGGAACAACAGAACCATCGATTGCTTTGGGACACATTTCCCTAACAAATTGTAAGAAGTATATCATCTGGTGCATCTTTGGAGCTTGGCCTGTAGGCATAGATGTCCTATCTTGTTTTGTGCGGTTTACACTCACGGTCTCTGTTTCTCTCGCTCGCTCTCTCTCTCTCTCTCCTCTCTCTCTCTCTCTCTCTCTTCCTATCAAATTTCTCCTTGAGCTGAGCGGAGATAATTTCTCTTCACATCTTGATCATTTGAGAAGTTACTGGCATCATGACTCCGTATTGTCAGTATCACTATAAAAAAATCTCATTATCATCATAAAATAAACTAAATACAAAGATACTGGCACACAGGAACTGTATCATGAACAACTCTCACTGGTAGTGATAGATATGCGTGCTAAAAAAGAAATGAAAATTTCTATCTCAACCACACCTACATCTTCAAATATGCTGTAAAACTTAAAACTGCCCCATGCATGGTTATTGTGTAATACAATGAGACTTTGAATGAAATAAGGCTGTGTTATGGCACCACTAATTTGGCTATAAATCTCTGAGCTCTGTGTTTGCATGTGCACAAGTGTGTGTGTGAGTGTTGTGCATGTGTGTGCATGTTTGTTTGTATGTGTGTGCATTAGGTTTGTTGCAGAGATATCTAAACCACTGAAAGAAAAATCACAAGGTCCAGTGTACCTGACAACTTGACCCCTTCTGCGAGGGCATACGGGAGGTAGGCAAAGATGAGCATGAGTCCGAATTCCAGAGACGGCGTGTTCCTCAGATCGATATGCTTCAGGAGGTGAGGTGAGAGTTAAAGAAGATATGGATGCACAGTCACACAAAGAGTTCTTCATCTTCACCTTCTTATAGGGGCCGTGGAGTGGCAACTCCCTCACCCCCCCCCCCCCCCACCACCAGTAACCCATGTCTTTTTAAGGGTACTCCTCAAGCATTCTTCTCATCGAAAGAGGGAGGGGAGGGGAAGGTAGCATTGACCCCATAACTGACCCAACCAACCATAAGCATCTTATACTGTCATCAATTATAACCTCCTGAAGAGATTTCCCTAGCAACTAATTACAACAAAACAATAACTACCATGACAACCATTTAATGGTAGGAATTGCCATATTTTATCAAGCATATCAAGCCTACCATAAAGAATTGGTACGAAAGCTGGTGACCTAAAAAAGTTCACTTTTTGAGCAAATTGGTCTTAAAACATCCACAAGAGAGTAGGTACAGAAACTAAATACCCCTTTTCTTCACAAGAACCAAAAAGTTTCAATTATCAAAACAGTCTAATTCTGTCAGATTTTGATGGGACGTTACAAGGTAGCATATATATAATATAATAAACATTTATCATCGACCTTTCCAATTTCTGAATAATGCAATCAAATTTCTAATTTTCCAACCAAACTAGGCATTTGTGGTTTTCTGAGTTAAAGAATCTATATCTCTATCATCAAATGGTGGTTATAAGTAACAAGGTAATGCAATGAACGTGAAGAGTATTCAGAAAAATAGTCTGAAGTTTTGTTTCTCCAAAGGATATGAGAGCACTGATCAGGCCCACTGCTATGCCGATCAAGGAAGAAGCAAAGAACATGAGGCAGAAGGAGCCCACCGTGTAGCCAAGAGCGCTCAGAGCCGACATTTCTGCCATCTCAGGAGAGTTCAGGTTGATCACCGTACTGCGGGGGAAAGAGCAAAGATGACAGATAAAAATTTATGAGTGTATATGTGCGTGTCTGTGTGTATCTATCTTTTAGTCTATCTATCTGTCTATTCATCTACCTCACCTGTACAACTATCTATATATCTCTCTACCTATCTATCTATCTGTTTATGTTTATCTATCTATCTATCTATCTATCTATCTATCTATCTATCTATCTATCTATCTATCTATCTATCTATCTATCTCACCTATACAACTATCTATATATCTCTCTCTCTATCTATCTATCTATCTATCTATCTATCTATCTATCTATCTATCTATCTATCTATCTATCTATCTATCTATCAATCTATCTCACCTATACAAATATCGATATATCTCTCTACCTACCTATCTATCTATCTATCTATCTATCTATCTATCTATCTATCTATCTATCTATCTATCTAATTATCTCTCTGTTTACTGTCATTTCATACATATTCATACATACATACCGGTACACGATGTATACATAAAGATAATGATATGCAGAAAAATACAGTCAAGTGTACATAGTAACTGCCAACAAGGAAAAAATGTCAAGACATATCTCAATGAAGCAGTTTGTAGTCTTCCTGATGCTAAGAAAATTACATACTGCTTCAAGAAATGTTTCATAAAGATTTGTCGCACTTTAAAAGCAGCGTTCCTATAAATCTGTGTGAGCACCAGGTATGTTTGGAAATGGAAAGGCTCTTCTTCCGCTCATTGCTGGAAAGAAAATACTACAAAGGATCACAAATCTCATTCAGTGATGAATATTTACAAAATATCAAAATAATGAACAAAGAAGATATTCTCTGCAAAACAAGCAATTTCATTCTGCCATCAATTGTAATGATTTAATCAACATTTAAACAGACATGCAGAAATCATCACAGGATGATTTTGATCACAGTGGTGATTGACTCACTTAGACAGCACGATGGAGACCGCGTCGTTCAGAATGCTCTCGCCAAACACCAACATGTTGAGCAAAGGGTGGACGTCCAGGGCTGAGAAAATGGCCAGAGTGGCCACTGGATCGACAGCCGAGATGAGCGAACCGAAGGCGAAGCTCTCCACCAGTGTCAATTCGTAGGCAACCTTGGCCTGCAAGAATGGATGAAAGAGGGGGAAAATGGCTGATATCTTCAGGCTAAAAACTACTTCACATTTATTGGTTTTCACTGGTGAAATTGTCACTGGAAATAATAAGACCAGACCAAGAAAGCACTCATAGCCTCCCTTTAATATGCATTCCTATGATATCCCCCTCTTCATGGGAAAAAAAATGCTTTGATGACCAGAATTCTTAATGCCAGGGTAGATAAATAGCAGTGATGCATGTTACCCATAACTCACACCTGCCAAGTCACTGGCACAGATGAAATTTCATAGCTCTCTCGCTATTTTTAGAAGGCCAATTTTGGACAGTATCACCATCAGTGTGGTGGTGAATCTAATGCATGACTCTTTCTGGGTATTGTGTACACATACAGTATGCACATTACATGAAATTCATTTTATCACAATATGTTGCTAAGCAGCTTGAGAAAAGAATAGAAATGAAAATAAAAAATCTGAAGATTTGGCTCACACTTTAATTGCAAAAAGATGCTATGTGCATGTCTGTGTCTGCATATGTGTGTATATATATAGGCCTATGAAGTCTGTGTGTGTACATTTACAAAGTATGTGTGTATGTGCATGTCAGTGTGTGTCTGTGAGTGGCTGTATGTGTGTCTGTCTGTCTGTGTGGTACAGGGACTGACAGTTTTCATGAAGAAACTTACAGAATACAGTGTAAATGTTCTCCTCCCCAAAATGGCCATCAAAGGCAGCAATATGTTTTCTGTGGCCACTGCAATGCCCCCCTCCCTCCCCCCCCCCCTCCCCCCCCCCCCCAACACCTTGTGCACAGATAGCATTTGCCTACCATGGACTGGGTGCCAATAAATTAGTATTCTGTGGGCAATATATCAGGGTGTATAAAATGGCCATAATAGACCCCAGGTTTACACATATTTGCCTGAGCTGCTTACTTATTAGGAAAGTCTTTACTATCCATACTATCCCTGCTAGCTCCTTTAGTTACACGTGTATGTTTTATCAACTGGTCAAATAAATAATTAATTGACCATACAACCAAATTGCATGCAACCATGCATGGATATATGCATGGATGGGACTACATTATCCATGACATGCAGATGATTTCAGAAGGCAAATTATTTTTGCTAATAACTTTCACAATCAAATGCTACCAATAGAAGAACACTGTATCACACTAACTTGGGTTTAGCAGTCTGCTTGATTTGGACTGATGTTGGGAAAAAGTTGATAAAATATCTTCACACATACCCCAAAACAGCTATATAGTCAACCCATGGAGCTACAAACATAGCTCCATGGTAAACCAAAGGTTTTCAATGTTTTTTGATGATGATTTTTGTGGACAGTGAGAAATCTCTTATGAAATATGAAGGAGCATTTATATACAATCAGCCTTGCTTTTAAGTCGACTTTGCATACATTGAATAATCGCCTTGAAAGTCAAAGGTCTTTTCAAGTCCTCTTCTCTTTATATTCTATTGCTTTTAATCCCTCAAGTCAAATTTTTCTCTAAGTCGAAGCTATTTCTCCAGTCCAAATAGATTCGACTTGGGCGAGTTTGATTGTAGAACATTCATTGGCCGCTGCTCATGCAGCATGTTTATGAATTACAGTGTACATGATTTGGGATTTACTACAAACAGAATTCAACTTACAGTGATATGGAATCAAAATCAGTATATAATGTTACTTTCTTTTTGTGTGTATAAATTGCCTTGAATATTAACTACAACCATCTGATATCTATTCAATGATGAGGATTTTCTTTTTTCAAACTTTTACCCTTTAAAAATGAAAAAATGTAATGGAAGTAGAGTAATATTTTCCCCAAGTGTAACATGATATAGAAGTTGTTTGTTTATTTTGTTATGTTTTTCTTGCTCAGGAAAATATTACTTCCTCCTTCAAGTCCAAAAATAGTACATTACACCGTCTACCAGCCAAGATCTGTGTAATATCTTGTACCAACCAGTAACTTTTAGAGGCTGCTGTCTGTGATCGCAATCAATGACTTCCCTTAAACAACTCATTTTTACTGGTGGTATACGAGGATGTCTCAAGGGGCATAAAAGTCATCTGCTGCTCTCGACTAGGCATTTTTAGAGAACATGTAATTAAAGCATGCATAAATATATTGGAGAATTCAGTGAAAAGTCAAAATGGCACAGCCATATCATTGCAAAACTGCTCTACACCATTACATCAAAGGTGACAAGAAACTGGATAATTACAAAACTACATGTACTCAAAAACCATATGGTAATTGTCAAATTACCAACATAATACAATTTGATCATGTTCACCTATACAAACAAACAATCATCTATGAGTAAAGCATGGTAATTTACAATTTGCATAATATGTTTTTGTGTGTGTGTTTGCGGCAGTGTATGACAACATGTGCGTATTATGTGCCATATGCTCTAACGTCTCATGGTACATGTTCATATGGGCATGACTTGGATTTTTGATTGACCTTTATAGTGACACTATAAAAAAATTGAGATTATAAACCAGGAGAATTCAATTTAAAGAAAATATCATAATCCTTTATCCAAAAATATGAAAACATGTCCCAGTTTCATCACGTATTTCTGGTTTAAAGAGAGGGATGAAGCCACTTTTTCTCGGGGGGTGGGGGGATTGATTGGCAGTGCCAATAGTGTAGTATTCTGTGTCTGAGAAAGTTGTCAATTTTCTTCTGAAATCATACACTGCTACAACTGTAACTTCTTAAAATGCCAGAAACATATGCGCTGACTGTATCCACAGCCATATATCAAAAGCACAATAGCCACAACTATTCTTGTGTCATTCAGATCTGTGATTAGTGTATTGCATTCTACTGAAATGAAATATAAAAGTACCTTCGACGGATAGCAAAAACAATGCTAAACTATTCCATAGTGAGTCAGTCCCTTAACAAATTGGCACACAATAGTATAATTATGTTAACCCGTTGAGGACGAGTCCCTAGTATATTCGGGCAGGTGTCTATGGGAAATGCGCGTTGTAGCAAAATCAGCCCGTCCTCAACAGGTTAATATGAAAATAAGTGTGACCACATTAATTAATTGCTTTGTGGACAGATTTTAACATGATTAAGTAACTCTATCACAATTTCTCCGTCAGATGTGATAGGTTTAGAATGTTAGCCGCTAAATGGTTGATGCACCTGCTGATGCACCCCATGCTTTGCTCCGTGATGAGTGAAACGTTGATGTGCTCAAGAGACATGGATTCCCCTGAGAAATCCATACTTCCTTTCCAAAAAGCCACACAGCTTCCTTCTGGTATTAACTCTCCTGTCTGCGAGATACTCCTCCCTTAAGGTACTAGGCTGTAGAAGTAGCAATTCAGTAGTTACGTTTATAAGACATTATATAACTTAAAGTTTGGCCTAAAGTTTTAAGCTTCCATGATTAGCTTTTTGTAGTTTAGTACGCTGTAGACACACTTGGAGGTTAGCTATCTTAAAGGTAGGGGATATCTTTTACAGACCTCCCAAACTGCAGCAAAACATTAAATATGAACCTCAGGGGACTTGTTTAGGCCACTGCTGAGAAATTTGGAAGTCAACAGTTATCTACAATTTGAATAATGCACAAAACTCAACTACTCAGTAGTTCTGCGTGTCAGCCACACTTAAGCCTTTTTGTTGCAGTCTTGTGTATTTTTCTATCTATAAACACAAATCTAAAAGTATAAGAGCTGGTGTAATAACATAAAGTGTGTGTGGCAAGAATGTATATAGAAATGTTTGTATGTTTTGATGAACTTTCTTCACAAAATATACATGATGGACACACATGCAGTGCCTGGGTCTGCAAAGGTAGCCTAGTAATGTACTGGATTTTACGGTGAGCCCCGAAAAAAATTCAATTCAAAATCTAACGGTCAATAAAAATGTACTAAATGTTACCTTCCACTTTCTATACTTTATGGGAGTTTCTAAAATGACACTATCTTCAACATACCACTGTATTTATACAACTCTTCATTTAAGGCATGCAAATGGGATTCCCTACCTTTAAAGATTACTTGATGATAATGTGTTTTGAAATCTCTGAATAACTATAAATATTTACTGGTTTCCCTGTCTCTCAAAACATATAGAAGAGAAGTGTGTATTGGCGATATCTACTAGCAAGTGAAGGGTGAAAAATAGGAAAACAGCAGCCAAGGCTGGATTACGGAAAATGCCCAAGGATTTATGCGGACTATCAGTATGTTATTCTTGACATATTTCTGGACCTATATCCTAGCAACATCAACAAATCAGCTTGTTACCAAAAATGTCCATGTTTAAGCCTAATTTGACCTACTGCTCTTTGCCTAAACTGTAAATTGACAAGCCATTCTGGTCGCATGGTCTACTCCTGATCATGTTCATTCTTTGAGCATGTATTCCATAAATTGTTATGTTGGGCAAGCTCTGCATTATTTGTCGCTTTGAAAACGAGTGAAGTGCCAAAAACCAACAGAGACAATTTGTGAAATGAGCATGTGACTGAGTTATGTTCTGGCTTATATTGTATATTGAAGTCTGTGTACAGTGTACATGCAAAGTGTGGCTACATGCCAACGATTAGTGGACTCCCCCAAAGCATCTGATTCAAATCACCATGGGAGAAAGGGCCCTTCACTCACCTTTCCAAGCAGATATACCCCACCTCCAACAACCAGCGTAGAGATGAGTGTGCCAAAAATGGCAAAGACGAGGATGGAGCCAATGTTCTGGAAGAAGTTTCCCTGGGAGACGAATGAAAATGAAAGGAAGAAATTTAATATCAATGTAGATCAAACGATCCACAACACTTGGAAAGCACTGCACAATCCTTATAGAATGCACCTTGATTCCTTGAAAGTAATGAAAGTGACAGAGGATATTAACCCGTTGAGGGCGAGTCCCGAGTACACTCGAGTAGGTGTCTATGGGAAATGCGTGTTGTAGCAAAATCAGTCTGTCCTCAATGGGTTAACATTGAAGTGGTTATTCACACAGCAAAGCCTCTCCAGTGTACATGCAGTTTTTCTTGAAGGTCATGTCATTATTACTAACTTAGTGCCACATACTTACAATAAACAATGTTGTATACTTGCGTCAAGATAGGAAGAGTGTGTATAACCAGGGAAGTTGAAGAGATGGAGTCACAACTGCCCAACTCCCTTTGATCACATGTTAAATGTCACCACTCAAAAATATTTCGAGCACATGATGTGCCAAAGTGATCTGCTTCAGATAGGAAGACGATTGATTCATGTCTCATTGCATTTACCTATAATGACCAGCCACCCAATAAGGATTATAAGTCTTTATGATGGTAATTACTTTTCCACCATCCCTATTTATAAAGATGAGCAGTACATAGGTAAAGACACAGCGATTCATGAATAAAAATTGCACAAAGATTGATGAAATAAAAATAAAAATTACATTTAAAACACTTTCACAGCATTCAGCAGCTGCAAATCATACTTTTGCACAAGTTTATTTCAGGAGGGGATTGATTTTCTTTTCTTTTCTTTTGAATAAGCCTAGAAATTATGTTGATGGCCTCAGTATTGGAGAAAACAAAATTGTACCAATTTCACACCATGGACAAAACATCAGGGAAACTCTTATGTAAAAGAAAAACCTTCTCTTCTAAGTTCTGAATTGTTATATAGCATGTAACTGGCATAGTGATAAGGCACCTTTTTTGTTCTCAGTTTTTGTTTAAGGCATACTGCCTAAAAAGCACAATATACTGTAGCCATCATTATTTGTGTACATTCAGAAAAGTTTTAGAAGGCACAACACGTGAAAGCAATGGGAGTTAGTTTTAAAAGAGAGAGAGAGAGACATGAATAATGACAGGTAATTAGAGTTGTCTGTATGACATGAGGTCACAAGATGTTCAAATACTTGTAAATGAAAAGACTCTTGTTAAAAGATTTCTTCCTCATTCTTCTCATTTTCAGTGATTTAGTACATGTACATGTGTAGTCGATTGTTTGTATTTCTTTGTTATGCTTTATAAATCTGTAATGTTATAAATTTCTAAGCAATCAATTCACCTCTTCTTGAGTGAGCACTGATAAAATTACTTCCTATAGGCCTTCACACAAATAAAGTAAATCATCAATAATACATAATCACATAAACCCATTGAGGTCTAATTTGCTTACAACACGCATTTCCCATACACACCTGCCCAAGTATAATCGGGACTCATCCTCAACAGGTTAAGCTTCTGGTATAATGATCATAACTAAGTAACCAAGCTGTGGTTGATAAAGCTATACACTTCAAGTGGCATTGAACAACACACATGATGTATGACTCAAGCCACCGGGAACAGGTGGTGCTGATATTGCAAGTTATATCCTCTCTCGAAGCAATTGCAGCGGACTACAAACAGTGAAAGCACACACACCTGACGTATATTTTGCCAGTACGTGAGACATATCATGACAGCAAAGTCAATCGTACACAAACTCAAATATGAACGGTAACAAAGATGGACAAAATCACACCACTGATACGCCTTCTACCTGCACCATGCAGTATCTCGCATGATTTCAAGCTGAGCTATTCTACATCTAATACGTATGTATACACAGGCATAGTAATACCATACATCTTTTGAAATGCTTTGCTCAAAATCATACTGTGATGTGAGTGCATGTAGCGGCAAGTACAATTTACTAAATTCTGTCTAAAGCCATCAATGTCAATCATTTTGAGCTAATTTTCTTTGTCTACATTTCAAGAAATCCAGAATTGCAACAAGCAGAGGCTAGTATTGAATATTTCCTGTGTCTCCATCTATAGGATGTCATTAAATCTTGGTTTCACATTGGCACTCAGTACATCATATCCACTAAGCCCCCCCCCCCCCCCCCCCAAAAAAAAAAAAAAAAGAAGAAGACAGAAATCAGCCATTAAAGACTTAATGGTTTGGTAATTAAGTTCTGGATACAGAGTGAAATCACCGTTAATGACGACAAGCCAGATTGGCTACCAGTGCAGGCATGGAATTAACATGGCTCCCAGCCAACTGGCAGAATTACTAAAGAGGGTGCTTTTAGGAACCTGTTGCCATGGCAACCTCCATCATGCATCATCAGTAAAGTAGGGCCATTTTCTGTCATTTCTCTACTGCCAGCCTAGGAGAGATGCAATCAGTGGAAATGTTTCCAATGCCAAATGATCTAGTGCTCCTGCAGAGTGCAGATTTGTGTAGACACAGCTCCATTGAGGTACATACATGTATGTAAATTTCCAGACAAGCCATTCATGCACAGGCTTACGTTCTCACTGGGAATGAAAATTGTAATTAGTATAATTCTAATCTTTTCTATTCTAATGCAAGGGTAATATTTATGGCAGGTCAGCCTAGTATAAGAATTGTGTCAACACATATATACCCCAGAAAAAGAGAACCATACTGTTATCATTATAACAATAATTATCACTGCCATCATCATCATCATCATCATCATCATCATCATAACTAGCGAGCACACACACACACACACACACACACACACGGAATACACACTGACTCTCATATACTCAAAAACACTCTATACAGACCAACTATAAAGAATATCTCATACTCTTATAGCATGATGAAAAAAAAAGAGAGATTATTTAAAGTAAAAACACAAAATTTTGTGATTAAGGATCTATTAAGTCACTTGGTGCTCTCATGCGGTTGTCATTGGAGAAATAAATGATCACTAAAATCATTCATGTAAGTTCTAACCATTCAAAGAAGAATTGGTTGAATCTGTATCCCAATTTATTACATAACTTTCAAACGGAAGATTGATTGGTGTTCAAACTGTATTTATAATCATGATGCTAAATGGTACTTCTGGCTAGCCAAAATATTGCTTCAGTGTCAAAATTGATTCTAAGTAGTCCGCCTGGCTAGTCAAAAAAAAGTTAAGTGCGACCCCTGAGTTACTATACCAGGGCTTACCTTGTGTAGAGAATATCCTGATTCAAAGATGATCGGTGGTAGGAGGATGAGGAAAAAAAGGGTGGGGTCCAGAATCTCATCTTGCTGTGATTGACAAGAGATTAAACAAAGAAGAAACATACATCACTTTGATAGTCCTCAATGATTTTGTATTTTGTTAGCTTTGAGATTCATGAGATACACCCTCATCGTATCCGGGCAATTACCCCCCGAGGGCAATTACCCCCCGGCTAAATACTGGTTAATGGTAAAGATTAGAGTAAAGATTAGGGTTAGGGTTAGGGTTAGGGTTAGGAGTTTGGGTTAGGGTTACAATTAGGCTCAGGATTGGGATTAGGATTAGGATTAGGGCCACGGGGAGGGTCCGGGGTAATTGCCCAGGGGGTAATTGCCCTAGACCCACTCTCATATCAGGCATTCACCTTAAACTTTAGGCAAAATCATGTAGAATTCAATAAGAGATGAAAACAATTCTCTGTATTATGTTTGGACCGCTGGTAAAACAAAATTAAACTAGACTCGGAATTTGTCAACACTGACAAATTAGGTGATCCGATCTCTTCGAAAGTCAATGATTTGAGTCCTGATCCCAATAGGCATGACCGTAAAGGTTCATCTGTGGTTATGGACATTGGCCGTGTGATGTTTGGATTCTCATTTAAAAAAAAGGGAGTCGGGTTTGCCATCTTTGGTACCATATTCCGTATACACTATAACGAAGATACAGAATAAAGTATATTTGACCATTGACCCCACTTTGCACAGCCAAGATGGCATCTGAGAAAGAAATGGTTATTTTGTGAAATGATCCTGGTAACGTGATCTTTGTGTGTGCAAAATATTGGAAAGATAGGACATGTATTCACCAAGATACAGGATGAAACATTTATGACCTTTGACCCTAATTTACATACCCAAGATGGTGTCTGATCAAGAAGTTGTTATTTTATGAAATAATGTAGGTGACATGAACTAAACATGTGCAAAATATGGGATTGATAACCATTGTTGTTCTTCATCTATTGCACAGAATGTAGTAGAAAGAAAGAAAAATAAAGAAAAAATTATGTTATTTTATAGAAATTTGAAGGAGAAGCATTAAAAAATCAGAAAAAGATAAAAATAGGAAGGGAGATTAAGACTAAATAAAGAAAAAGAAGAAAAAAAGAGTTTGAAAAAAAAAATATTGGCAAGGGTGAGGCTCGAACCAGGGACCTTAGGATTACGAGTCGGATGCGCTATGCAATGACCTATTTCATGCTCCATAGGCCCTGTGTATTAAGCAAAATGACGCTGCATCGAAGCCACGTGCCATTTTCAACCAAGTTTTTCGACGTGATGCCGGCCTCGTATGAAAAAATGGAGGGCACATTAACGATAGCCCAAAGTCTCAGCTACAACATACTAAAATCTGGGAAAAATTCACCGAAGCATAAGTGAGCTAATGCTCGAAAAAGATAGTCATGTCAATTTTCACTGCCAGAAAAACTGCTCTCCCATAGAGATAACACGTAAACTGGTCAAATTTGACAAGATTACATTTAATCCATTTTTACGAGGTGATGCCGCCATCCAATCAAAATGTTGTAATTACATTAATGAAAGAACATTTAATAAGCTACAACATACTTAAATCTGGGTGAAAATTGGCAAAGGATAAGTGAGATACGCCCAAGTAAACTTGAAAATTGATGACGTCATTTTGAAAATTTACTTTTTTTACTTTATTAAGAAATTTGATATCTTTGAATCACTTTTTCAGTATCGCCAACCCATAAACTGACATGTACAACTCATCAGCTTTCAGAATATGTAAAGAAAATTGGGGGTCACCGTCCATCCTGACGAGTAAAATCGGATTTAAAATTGGCGGTTTTGGGGCATTGTTGTACTGTATATCGCCATTGACGCGCGCGCGGAATTTCAACTTTGACAGTCCCGTATGACGTCATATTGAGTCGGATTGACTTGAAACTTGCTAGAAATATTCCTTGACTTTTCAGACATCCGATAAATGTAAAAAATCGGGAAATTTCTGTTGCATATGAGCTGTACGTGCGTATATGTGCGCGCGCGTACGCGTCCGTCCAATTTTTTCAATTTTTCAAAAAATGCTCCAAATGGTCTGAAACGTATGCAAAAAAAATTTGAGCTTGATTGGAGCATACAAATATTTCAACGCGCGCGTACGCGCACGTCTTTACGATGCGAGGAATTCTGAAAATATGGGTAGAATTCCCTTGAATTGAAATTTATGTGACGTAAATTTCATTGAGAAATTCCACTCCATTAATGAGATATGATTGAAAATGTGTTTTCATATAATGACGTCATAGTGACGTCACGGTCGACTGATCACTACGATTTTACTTGACATGTCGTCTTTGGGACATGATACACATATGGTATAAGTTTGACATTCATAGGCAATGCACTTTCTGAGCTAGTCTCTACACAACTTTTGCGGAGAAATAAAGAAGAAGAAGAAGAAGAAGAAGAAGAACAAAGAATCAGTACAGATACAGAAGGTGATCCGAGAGGATTCTCGGATCACCTAAAAAAAAAAAAAAAAAAAAAAAAACTCACAAATGTTCTGGGACTTTTTTGGTGATACATAAGTCACAGGCTTCATTGACTGTTGCACACTAGAATGAAAAATCAGGCACGATGATTAAACAATGCTACTCGATGATGCCTTTTCATAAGAGTAATTTGAGCTAAGTTATCTTCAAGTTGCCTTTAATCAAATACATAAATTTGTACAGTAAAAAACAAACAAAAAGAAAACAAACGAAGGGTATGGGAACACATATCAACATAAAGTTAGAAAATTGTGGAAATTCTATATTTCCATAAAAAACAACAATAACAACAACAAAAACAGGGATACTGATCCCAGTCACATTTGGCAAATTACATAAACATAAGATGTTACTACCTTCCACATTTTCCCACTGACTGGCACAAAAATTAATAGTAATTTCATGTTTTGAAGGGAAATCTTCACAAACATACAGGATGTATTTGTACAGTATAGCCTTTTGCATCAAACCCTTGTAGAGTTACAATGACTCAGCAATGGTGACTCAGGGGTAGACCTGATTGACCCATATTACTGTGTGTCATTGTACTTTTAGGTCGAAAACCAAACCAACTTGAGATTCATGGGGTGTACATGACATCAATCATAATATAGTCTCATATTGTATACTTTCCGATAAAAAAAAAGAAATTGAACAATAAATCAATACTACAGACATTTATAAGTGACAGATTGATGGTGAGACTATCTTGTAAAATTACATTTAAACCATGAAAAGTGACAGGCTCTTTAAAAGAAAACACAAGATCACATTTTTGGTAAGTCATGCAATAGTATGGCATTCAAAGGGGCATTTTACATCAGGACCCAGCCTTGCCCATGGATGCAAAGATATGGTCACATGTGAGATTAGGCACATGTGTTCTGGACTTGTTATATCAATTTCCTCACCAATGAATATTTTCTTCCTCTACCTCTGCTGATCACATTATAACACTAGATTGCCCCCCCCCCCATCTTCTAAGAGCATAATTTTTTCTCATGTATGAGCCAGAGAAACTACCCTTTCAGATGTCTTTGTACTTCCCACAGAACAGTAGACAGACATCTACATTATAATCAGGAGACTGCATAGTCCTGATAATCTATGTTTACACAGGTAGGTAAACTCTTACCTCCCTGGTTTTAATACACAAATCCAGTTCCACAAAACAGTAAATACAGACCATAGTGTATCTATTGACTACAAATGGCATCGTCATTCAACAACCCTTTTTAAATGTCATGCTTCACCCCACCCCACCACACCAACACACACACACGCACAGACACACTTGTACACAAATGCCCCTCTTTTTGAATTTATTTCCTCTTTTATGTTCAACGACCCCTTGACTGATTCAATGTCATCTTTCTGGCTTGTATTCAACAATACTAAAGCTCACAACCTCCCCCTACAATACTCCATGGGGGGGGGGGGGGGGGGAATGAAGGAGGGATGCGGGCAGTCCAAGTTCTCTCATCAGTGAGTGCAAATACCATTATGTGCATGCAGTGAGTGGTACTGTCAACCACAAAGTCTTTCTCCTGATGGTTGGTCCATTCACATTTATTCAGACATGCTGGTATGCAGGTTGAGGGTATAGTCGGTCTGACATGCTCACACTTTATAGTGTACAGACTGTGCATAGGGTTTGTTCAAATGACAGTATACTAGCTAGTCCCTTCTACTGGTACTTCAAAGAAGCACCCTTCCATTGCTCATACCATAGGGTGCGTTCGAGCACTCTAAAGCGAACCAAAGCGAACTGAACCAAAGCGTACCGTACCGAACTGTGCCAGTTTTGGAGCGTTCAAGCGCTCTGTGGAGAAAGCGTACTTCATGAGTTATTTTTAGAAAAGGTCTCGCTTGTTTGTAGCAAGAATGTCATTCACCTGGTGCTTGAACTACTTACAGCTGTCCCGAACAAAGAGAATGATATCTTTGCATTGTGACGTATGCGCATGATACGTATGCTTTACAACGAACTTTTGGTACGCTTTTGGAGCACATCGGGAAGTGGTCCACTTTTGGCTCGGTACAGTACGGTACGGTACACTTTAGGAGCGTTCGAGCGCTCCTCTGGCGCGGGTACGGTACGGCATGTGCAGTTTGCTTTAGGAGAGCGCTCGAACTCACCGTCATAGTTGAGGTTTATAGGATGCATGTAGTATATGTATGATTACAACTACTCAGCACCGCCTTTTTAAAGGCATTATTTACCATTTGCAAATGAAACAAAAACCCAGATTTATTGCTTCAAAATAGTTCTAAAATGTGGTGTGACGTCCCTTTTGTTGATAACGCAAGCAATTGCTTGTGCAGGACAAGCAAGATAAGTAAAAGCACAAGGTTATGCATCATAAATGGATTTAAGCAATTGCTTGAGCTAGATCTTTTACTAGAAGAGCTTGTGCTTGTGCTTGGAGCAATTGCTCACAAGGAATTGCTAGTTTTATGCATTCGGGCCGATGAAAGGAGCACACTTATTGTACTCACATTTTTGTTGTTTGTCATTATGTACACATAGTACAGTACATAAAATAAATGCTCACACATTTTCTTTCAGAGAGGTTCTAGATTTTGAAAAGGCCAAAATTTCACTAATTTTAATTCTGAACAAGAAGACCATTATATGGTTATAGAACATATGAATGGAAAGGATCTTTTTTTTAAAAACAAAATGTCTTTCTTACAAATGTAGTTTCGAAGTTGTTGATTTGGACATGATTTAATTATTGAATTCCAATGTTTAACAAGTAACATTCTCAAATACATTTTGGCATCATTTGATACTTTAAGTCATATTTCACAAAAGCAAGGAATCAACTTCAGGATGAAAGTATAAGCCATGGAAAATCATGTTATTTTTTGATGAGGAAAGAACAATAAATTGTCAAATTGCCAGGGCAAATTTTGAGGAAGTCTTGGGGCTTTTCAAAATAGCACAGCCAATATAAGATAATATTGCAAATGTGCAAACCACTCTCTTCTTTTTTTCTTAACTTTTTTTTTTCTTGGGGGATGGGACTTGTCCATTAATTACCATCTCAGACAGTATAAACCACCGATTCAGAAAATGAAATTTACAGTTTGCAGACATGTCTGCTTTTTGTGACTCTGAAATACTTGCAGATCATACCAAAGATGTAAATTTTATTTCAAACAAAGGTAAGTATAACATTTTTTGATTTTCACAAAATACTGAGCAACCTACTATGGAAGCTGCTAATGCACACTCCAAACCACATGTGAAAACATAATGCCTGAAGAGATCCTTGTCATTTGATTGGTTGTTTGACATTGATCATTTGACTCATTTCACTATGACATCATCATCCCTGCAATTGTGGCTCCATTTAGCGTGCAATTTTGGATCCATACGATTTGCTCTATTGCATGCTCGCTGAGAGCCCGACACCACACTATGTGTGTAAAACGCTTGCATTTGCAGTGAGTGTATATAAATGCGACAGCGCGCTGAAATGTGAGCACTCTCGCAATCTCAGATTCTCTCTTATTTTTAGATTACTAGTACTAAAACATCAAATGACAAGGATCTACTGCGGGGCTGCCAACCTTGAGTGAGAGTTTGGCGTGAGACACTGCGAGGGAGCTAAGCGACCTCCTGGCTAGCGCCTGGCGGCCTGCTGTGCGGCCGTACGTACGTATTACGTACACAATCAGTGTATGTAAAGCGATGTAAAGCACACGTCATAGCCATACATGTACTGTAATTTGCCAAAAGTACAAGCTACGCTCACGTGGTATAGGTAGAAGCCAATCGTAATCCAATAGCTCGTCTCTGCGCGTGAACCGAAAACTATCATTATTGGTTAAGCTTAACACCCGCGCGGGAAAATCTCGAAATTTTGGGCTTGGGCATATCGATATTCGGAATATCAGAGAATTTGGAGATTTATATTTATTTTTGTAGTCATGTACATTCCATTTTTGGGGTTTAGCATGAGATTTCGTTTAAAATAAATCAGAGTGAGACAGTCAAAATTATTGAATTGCGTGAGTCTCACGCTCAATGCGTGAGAGTTGGCAGCCCTGCTACTGTATTTTAGGCGTTATATAAAAGAAATAATAAATGTTTTTCATTCATGCAATGGACAGAATATTTCATTCGGTGAAAGATGTAATGTTTGATCCATTCAACTCGGCTGCGCCTCGTTGAATGGATCATTTCATCTTTCACCTCATGAAATATTCTGTCCATTGCACTCATAAACATTCATTATTATACAAATAATGAATGG
Organism: Diadema antillarum; assembly: GCF_040938485.1. NCBI lineage: Eukaryota > Metazoa > Echinodermata > Echinoidea > Diadematoida > Diadematidae > Diadema > Diadema antillarum. The sequence goes on from NW_027272811.1 coordinate 109,579, forward strand.
TCACGAGTGCAATGGTACGAGATTTTGCACGAGGCAAAGCCGAGTTGAATAGTGCACCTCATCTTTCACCGAGTGCGAAATCTCGTTCCATTGCACGAGTAAAGACCATACACTATTTGTTTTATATAACGTCCAAGTAGATCTTTTTGGTTGGAGGATTGTTGGGTAGGTCTAAGTAAGCCTAGAAGTCTATAGAAATATATACGTATGTATGAAAAATATAGCCATACTTACATGTGGATCCATTGCGATTCTCTCTCTGGCTTGTGCAATCAGTGTAGATACAAGTCACAGCTAGCTCTCATACACGTACACTAGCACTACGTAGGCCTACATACGCGCATGCATGTACCGCACACGTACACTGCGCTAGCTGCATGCGATCCTCAATATGCAACACACAGTACAATTTCTCGAACCGTGGAATAGAACAAAAAAATTGAACCAAGTTGCACACAAAAATACACATGTCTCCTTCAGACTGCACATCTGGGCATATACAATCTATAATTTCAATTTCTGTTGTCATTATTAACTGAGAGTGTAAAATACAAGCAGTTATTTGGTTCTAAACCCTATGTACCATTTACCAAATGTCCTGATTTTTCTATCAGGAAACAAAAAAATAGTGATACTGTAGGTTGTAGAAACACCACATCATTCTATTCAACTTGGCACTTCATATTTCGTTGCTATTTCAGTACAATGATGAATGAAAATCTGGATTACTCAAACTATAGTTCTGGTGAAAATGCATGATCTCATCGCACATTTTTAGGGCAACTTTGCAGTGGTAGTTATCCACTGACCTGGAACGCTGACTAATTACAATGTACATTGATTATCAATATAAAATCTCATTCATGTAGTTTAGATCAACTGAGTCTAATCCAAATCTGTTGCAAACAATAACAAAGTCACAAAGTGTGAATACCTGAACTGCTCATATTGGCCTACATGTATGAGGCTTGACTCAACATTTTAATACATTTTATCAATGCTGATCTCTCCCTTTAATTTATAAAGAAAAAAAAAAGAGATTGGCAAGGTGACTAATACTGGAGTGCAGGATTCTCAAAAACCCTTGACAACAAAAACCACTGGCACCCTTGACATAGAATCAGACAAATCAGGTCTCATTCAGTAAAAATGCTTTGCTACAATACTATAGGTGAATGTAAGATTTGCAGTCACAGACTAACTGCTCGCAACCTTTGGCTTGTTACCTACAGTGTAATTGCTGCCACAGAGGTCTAATACAAGCAAAACTGTAATAATTCAGGGATCGCAAATAAATGACATATCACATACCTGTGACAGGATACTCATTTAATATTTTTCAGTGCGTGAAGGTCAAATAAAGTAATTAATCCTGATGTGACACCTATGTTTGCATCTTAGAAAACATAGACTCTATTCCACATGATGCAGTATATTGAACCACTCTGAAATCAAGAAAGTTACTTTGACTTAAAAGTTCACTCCTTCTCGGCAAGTTGAGCCACGCAGCAACTACGTGCTGCAAAAATTACATAAAACAAGTGTACTGTATATGCTGTTATTTTCGCGTACAGATATTTTCGCGAATGAAGAGGTCACGGACATTTTCGCGAGATGTTGTTTTCGCGAATTAACAAAGAGGCCTACATATAATAGCGCACTACTATGGTGACATTTTCGTGTGTTGTTGAATTCACGGTCCAACTGAGATTCGAGAAATTCATGAAAATTAAACCCTCGCGAAGTGTAACAGGTTATACAGTACCTTGAAGTACATGACTTTGAAGCAAGCTTGAAGAATTCTCATTTAAAACAAATATGATGAAAAAAAATATCATCTACGTTCTAGCCTTCAATGAAGCAAGAGCTTATAGGGACAGTACAGTACTGGTTGAGGTGAGGATTCAGCTTGTAACATCTTGCGAGATATTTAGAAACCACTCTATGACATGTTACAGAGCACACAATTCTAGGGGAATCAAAAGTTTATTTGATGAAAATCGGTTTTGAAATGACTGAGGTATCGAAAAACAAGGGGAAAAAAGAGATCCTAATGAAAGTTGTGGCATGTCAACTTTATTCTAAGGGATCGCTTTTTTGGATATCTCAGCCATTTCAATGCCAATTTTCATCAAATAAACATTGAATTCTTCTTGAAATTACATGCTCTTTTATATTTCATAAGCGGTTCCTCATTATCTCACCAAAAAAAAAATGCTATAAACCTGAATCCTCACCTCAACCAGTACTGTCAGGACGTGAGTCCCTTTAAGTGAGAAAGTTAGACACAGAAGGATGACCTTTGAAACTTACCGAGAAGTCGTGGTCGCTGATGTTGGTGTGTTTGAGGGCAAGGATGATGAGACCGAGGAGAAGGCCGAGGCAGACGACGGCGACACTCTCTGGGAGATAGTGGAACTTGAGCTTGATGAGGAGGTGTGTTAGCAAGATGCAGAGACCTTGGGTGGAGGAAAGACAACAGGAGACAAGCATGATACAGTGTGAAACTGGTGAGACACAGTGACAGACTAGTATAGATGAAGGTGTATGGAAAGTGATAGAGGAATGTTAATTATGTTGTTTTGTCCTGACACACCAGTCTCAATGCTCATAATGCCTAAGTTCTTGGGACCTTGCATCAAAAAATCATAAAATAGGATTTTTGGAGCAAGGGTCAAATACTAAAGGAAGACATTCCTGGCCTTAGAATTTAAAAAAAAAAAAAGATGCCCATCAAGGCAGAATTTCTCTAAGTATAAAGAACTAATATAAATGCTGAAAAGAAAGACGACAGTAAATATAGTGGAAGTGGCTGACTCTCTGAAATAAAACAAAGAGAAATCCTATACTGTGAGCAAAATATTATTTGACATACATATGCTCCCCAAATTAGATGTGATTTCATTCATCAGTTATTGTTCTTGATATTTTCGTGGTTGTATACTTGCTGTTTTGAACAAAAAAAAATATATTGAGAGCAAAATATCATACTAGGGAATGTCCGACTTATGTGCATGTATCTATCCTGTACATGCTATAATGTTTCTGTTTGGCATGCCCTATTGCTTACACCTCTTTGGTTACCATGGTTTCTAGTTTAACTACTGGAAAAATATATCTGTGATGTAGATTCTTACCAAGAATGGCCAAAATGAAGAAGAGCGCCATGCTGGACGAGTGTTCCTCCTCAGCGGACCCGATGTCCGGCAGCTGCTCATCCACAACTTCTGTTGTCTTCCTCTTTGTGGTGGTGGGGGTGTGTGTAGTGGTGGTGGTCCTATTGGTGCTGTTGTCTGCACTGTAGTGTGGAGGTGTGGCCATGCAGGTGGCAGACAAATTATTAGTTAAGTCATCTTTGTTAATGGGTTTACTGTGCAGTATAAGATATTGGTCAGTGAAGCTGGTTCATCCATGGCTCCGAAGAGGATATATTTTCCCTACATACATACCACCATATATTAAGGGAAGGCACAAAGACTATGGAAACACTTTGTGAAATTTTGATGAAAACGGAACCTTCGTTTAAGTCCCCATCTCAAACTAATTTTATATTGTACAGCCATGAATGGCACTATACAACTAGATTACAAGCACTTCCTTGAGGGAATCCATCTGGATATATTAGTGTTTACCTCCAGGATATTTCACAACAGATCAATCAAATTTAATATGCTAAGTATCATCATCATCATCATCACCAACATTTTAAACTATCACTCCTCAGCTAAACGATGTCTCGATGAAAATGAATGATAAAAAGGCATAATAATCATCACATTGATGATGAAATTAATAATCATAACAATAATATTCATCATCATTATTATCATCTTCATGATGCCAAATCTTGAATGTTCAATCTTGTCACAGCATAGGACTGATTTAGATAGCCATCATAAACACACATGTTCTATTTTACAGCCAGTACCCGTTACACAATACAGTACAAGTGGTAGGTAAAACAAAGATGTCACCATACACCACCACTGTACCGTCTAGCATCTAATGGCATGCATGTGTTACAAGTAAAAAAAAAATTTAAAAAAAAGTTATATTACTATAGAAAAATGTGTGAGAAATGCAGATTTTATCCAACTAACCTCGACATATTCCCCGCCTGAGAAGTAGAGAGCTCTCCATCGTAGCCAGTTTCATCAACGGCCGCGTCGTGCTGCGCTGCACCGGGTAAGGGCTTCGGATTGGCAGGCTCTGCTGGCGCGGACGAAGCCGCGACGCCTTTTCCCCGATATGCGATGCATCCGCATATAACACTAACAGCTGCCCACAACACGAAACTAGACAGCTTTCTTGACATGTTGCTTTCCAACAAAGTGCTCAGGAATTGCAGAAACGGGAAGAAACTCTAATCTAAAATTGTACTTCTTACATTCGCTCCGATAGACTTATCAGTGATTTTGGTCAGCCACTGCGATCGCTAACTATGTATGCAAGACTGAGGTGCGGTATAAATAGACAGTAAAGTCGCAGTATATGCATTACATAACGTGTGACGTGCCAGCTCTTCCGCTACGTACATGTAGTCGCCATCGATGCATACAAACAGAACGTCACCTTTCTGTGTGTAGAGTGTGTGAAAAGCTAACCATGGGATGCAAACAAGGAAGCTGGTGGGGGAGGGGTGGGGCCACAGAACTCTGTATGGGTTGGGTAGCGGATGATCGTGGGATGATGATCCAATGATATCTCTGCGGAGCGTTTTGTGCATGTCTCCCTCTACGACTAAGTGACTCAATATTGACTGATTAATAGATACCACATGACTTTTTCATCTTCTCTGAGTCTCCTCTTGGTAAAATCATGCATACTTTATACCATCACAAAGATTATTATAATGATTCTCTTTCGAATGACAGCCTATGCTTGTTATGATTATGTCATTCGAGGAAATAAGGGCAGAAAATCCCGAAATATTATGTGACAAGTTAAAAATCACTCTGAATTCAACATTCAGGCTCACAGTGGTGCCATGCCAGGCAAGATTGATAGCTCACTTTGTATATGGTTGTTCATCATGTCACGTGTTGTATGAATGTTCAAACGACCCGCGCCATGATAAAGGATAAATCTTAACTGCATAGGATGTTTCACAAGATGTGGCTGAGAGACTCTAATATTATGGACACCCTTAGACCTTTACCAATGGAAACAAAAATTCCAAGCAAAACTCGATCGGAGATGTCCATCTTCGGGGCCGGCGCAAACGGGGGGTGGGGGGGGGGGGGGGTAGGGGGGGTCCCCACTTTTTTGCATTTACATAGTAAGGGTCATGTCATAACCACTTGCCTACTAACCCCCCCCCCCCCCCCCACACATACACACACACACTATTACCCCGAAGTGGCACTCCCCAGAAACAACAACAACAACTGTAATAGTTTGTTGTTGTTGTTGTTGTTGTTGTTGTTGTTGTTGTTGTTGTTGTTGTTGTGGAAGCCGATCGCAAGTAGTAGCAGAGGTTTTTTTTTTCTTTCGAGATTCCCCTCTGCACTTTTTTTTTTCCGCATAAGACATACTAGAATACATTATAGGTCTAACCACTTGGTCCCCCGCCCCCACCCCCTCCCTCTTTGACTTTTTTTTTTTAAACCTCGGAAGTGGCATCAGGAAAAAAAATGTGATTAAGATATTTGTTGTTGTTGTTTTGTTGGAAGCTTGTTGTAAGTAGTAGGGCCTACCAGAGACCCATTTGTTCTCTCTTCTTTTTTGCTAGGCAAATAGAACCTATGGAAGTGGTATAAACGAAGCGCGGGTAAGGTCCCCCCCCCCCCTTTTTTTTCTTTTTTTTTTCTTGTCAGCTGAAGAAGCCGGAAGGGGCACCAGAAGGTTGCGCTAAAGACCTTTTTCTTGTTAGCTCATGAAACCCGGAAGTGGCACCAGAAATGATAAACTGCCCCCCCCCCCCACACACACACACTTTTACAAACGTGTGTATATTATAATAATTATGTGGGCATGGACCCATCCCAGCTGCAGCGGACGTCCGAAGATTTCAAGGGAACAGCAAGGCCGTTTTGTGTTTGCTCTGCAGGATCGCAGGCGAACGTGACGTAATAATAATACACCTTTCCAATTATGGTATAATGAAATGAAAATTGAGTGACTTACCATCAAACTTGGGTCATATTTGCATTTTTTTTTCAGGTCTGACCTCACCCCATGATTATTTCAAAGTATAATGTCACCTCCATGCATGCCAAAAAAATTATACAATAGCGTATCATTTTTACAGGGAATAATATATCATGACAATCTTTCTGTGCCATAGGCCCTATACCAAGCAAGCCTCGATTATTGCTGAGGTATAAGAGCAATATTAATTGATCAAACTCAGAAGATCACCCTAAATGTTACTATACAAGCCTGAGTTTATAATTTGTTTCTTTGTTTGTTTTCATTCGGAATATTCAAACTAACAGTTTTCAATTTATTGGCAACGTTAAAATTACCGTACAAATACATTGTTTCAAACATAATGGGTCCAGCCGGGAGATCAATTCACTTTAGGCCTATCGATTCAAATCAAATTCTATTTCCAATATAACACGATTGTTATCGAACAGATTAAAAGAAAACAAAACGTAAAATTTATTACAACAATAAATGTGCAAGGGGTATACTGTACTTATGGAACAAATTGTTCAAAATAACTGGAAAAAAAGGGACCGTATAAAAGACAAGTTTGTAGGAATGTGGGCCACTCGAGTAGGCCTTTATCAAAAATACAACAGAATGTTGGTACGGAACAACACGCACACAAGCACACTTTGACACACGTTACATACACCATGGCGTTAACGGGGGGTGGGGGGTGAGTTGGTGCGATCGCACCCCCTTCAGACCATAAAACGAAAGAAAAAAGTTATTAGCTGATGAAACCTGGAAATGGAACCACAAATGAAGAGCTTGCTTCCAAAAGGCGCTATACATAATATTATAAATCCATCATTTTTCAATGGATTTAGCGCCTTTTGGAAGCAAGCTCTTATAAACGCACTCCCTTTGAAAGAAGCTGGTGACGCCCCTGCACGCACGCACGCGCACACACACAAACACACACACAGGTAAGAGATGCTCACAGTAAACAAGAACGTATTAAGACAGGACAAACAATGAAATAACAGAGAAGGAAGGAGGGAGAAACCAGAGGGATCTCTGGTTGTCAACAAACAAAGATCTAGTACAACTATACGCTGCCCTACTTTGGCAAAAGGAAGAAAGTGACATTCTTACGGATATTGACTTTTTTATTGATTTGGCATAGGCCTATATTTGATTATGTGATTGAAATTAGACACATATCTAAAGATACACATGAAGCACATGAATTTAACTGGAAGAACAGTAGATTCTTGTCTATGATTAGTAGGTCTACACGAAGAGACGTTATACAGGTAAGCCTAAGATTATTACCCACTCAAAAGACAATGATTTAGGTATGTGGGTACCTCGATCAGAAGTTTGAAGGTAGGGGAGGGGGTGACGAGCTTTAAATAAATGCGAAAATGTGGATAGAATGAATACAGAAAGAAAGAAAACGAAAAAAAAAGTGAAAAAAAAAAACCGAAAATATGAAAGGGAGGAAATTACGTGAGATAAACTTAAGTAGGCCTAACAGATCCAGGCGGGACATCTCAGCCTCATGCAGAGTAGATTAAAAAAAAAAGAAGAATTAAGAAGATAGATAATGAACATAATAGTGTCACACGTAAATGGAAAGAGGTGAAAATATCAGATATGTCTTGCAGTAGGCCTATTGATAAATGCCTGAAATGACTTCGTTTGCCCATTTTGCATTTTCTTGGTTTATGTTTTCATTTATGAGCAACATCATCGATTTCCTATTGTATTTTGAATCACAGCCCAACTGGAACAAAAAAACACCCAAAACAAACCCATCAAGATCAGTAACAGTCACGAATTTAGTTACGATTCTTGCAGACTGTATCAGTGCATTATAATCGACCACTGAAACATACTGGTAGAATGCATTGCGCTTGTTACAAATAATCAGCAATCAAAATAATATGTAAAATTTGTATCACCGCTATTTTTGCGGCTAAGTCCCGTCCAGTTTGTGCAGGAGTGTGTATCGTAAAATCAGTACTGTACTAGTACGCTGCCCTAGCGCTACACGTGTGTGGCGTGGGGCTCTCTAAAATCTGATGCAATACCTCGCGCTGTTTGACCGCTCGTGGCGCGCTACTCCTCTGTGTCCAGTCTACGATGTGGTGCGCGACTTGACCTACCCACGACACGAGATCCTATGCACGCAGCGTTGCAACGGGAACTGGCTTTTGTGCATGCCGCACGTTGCGATTATTGCATACATGTGTAATGTGTGTGCTGTGAGTGTGATGTATATTGCATCAGGTACAAGCCGACTACGTGTATCTCAGCTGGGAGTTTGCTGGTCTACCGTTATAGGCCTATAAATATCCTGAAATCTATCGTTACAGAATCACGATAGGAATATACGGCAGCAAATTGCAGACTTTCGCAACTCTACCCGCTTTGCTCATCACAGAAGTGAAAAATCAGCAAGATACAAGATGGTAGACGAAGTTCAAGACGATCAAGTGGAAGCGGTGAGATTTTCGTTTGCACAACTCATTGAGAATTGTGTGTAGATTGGCATATGTTTTAGAATGTTGGTGGTTGTAGGCCCCAAGAATTTGTATGAAAGGCGGCAGTGTCAGTGAATTAGATGGCAAAAAATCCCAAGGACCCTCGGCCGCGGCTCCACATCATCTGTAAGGAGAACGTGATTGGGCGTGATTGTGTGAACACACGGTGAAGTAACGTTATTTTACTCTTTAAAATTGCTTGCTTGTCTTGTACTACTACTAGTCTATGTGACGTCGGAAGCGTCGGTTTAACACGTTAACGTTGTCGTTAGCTGGTCAGAGAAGTTAGAGACAAGACGACATCATTGTGAAATAGTCCACCACTCCGGACTCCATTCACCGCCATTCATTTCGTCATAGCCATCAGTGACTGCTTTCAACCTCCATACTGGACTTTGTTTGCACATAGTGAAGACGCACACGCAGAACAAGAGGGGACAGATATATATCACGATTTAGCCGACAAGACATGTTGTATTGTTGACAGATAGAAATCTAGTTTGTAATTTACTGGCTAGTGTACAGTGTAGTGAGTAGTAGCAATCTACTTTTTGTTTGTTTGGGGGTTTTTTTGTGTGTGCGGGTGTGTGTGTATGTTTTACTTGGTAGTTTTAGAAGATCTAACGGCTAGAATCTAACAGTTACAGATTCTAGTGTAAAATCCAGGAATGGCAGAAACTGTAAATTAAGCCTGCCTGGACACCAGGCCCTGGCAGCTCGTGGGGAATGGGTTTGACCATACATAGTCATGTCATCATTCTATTCATAGTGTAAATTTACATTGGTTCTCCCAGTTCTTCGATCAAAGCTTGCCCTAACCCTTTTTGCCGAGGAAGAATATCTCTTCGGGAGAGAAGAAAAGTCGACCAGACGTCTTCAGCAAACTCTGCATTTCATGTTCATTCAGTGCAGTTGTTTGTCCCTCAAAGTCATCAGCTTTCACTTCGCAGGCGTGAAAACTTCAGCCTGTTTCTTTGGATACATTGCATACTTTGTACTGATATCAGTGTGGCACCTAACCGCACCAGCGACCTCGACACACAGTTACAGCGCCCCACGTCGGGGTTATGTGGCACCTTGCAACATACACCTGTTGTATATTGTGCAAACAGAAAAATATGAACATTGTGGTGTGGTTTGCGTATAAGAGAGAGAGAGCAATTACAAGAGGCGTTGTTTATTGTTGCCATGCTAGCTGACTCGTTTATCAGAACTTTATGATTACAGCTAAGAATAAACTACCATTTTGCGAAATTTATTTCACAGATCTTTGATCCTTCAATGAAGAAGAAGAAGAAAAAGAAGAAGACGCCGTTCGACCTCGATGCTGCGCTCGGTGGTGAGACCCAAAATGAAGAGGCAAAGGGGGAAACGGGTGAAAGCGCTGACACAGTTACTACGGCAACCAAACCAGCAGCGGATGCTGATGGGGAAGAAACCACAGAAAAGTCAAAATCATCAACAGGTAATTAATTACAAGTCATATTTACAAGAATATTCACAATCGAAGGGGTGATTACCTGCATGTATATCATGGTGAACTGATAGGGATGGTTATTTTCAGTTATTTATTCACAAGGAAACAGACTGTTATATTTAATATCAGTTTGTTATTCATTGTGAAAAGACTAAATGTAAATCTCATGCACACATTGTCTTGGTACATGTCGATGTGTGCCACAGCTTTATCTACAGCTTCATTTGTGTGTACATCTTGATGGCTGTGACTGCGGCCAAACTGGATGATGCAAGTTTGGGATTATGTTGTGTCAGAACTTTAATGTTTGTGTTCACATGAATGATTGCATGCTCAGAGCATCTAATTCTTGTCCCTGTAAACACCATGTGAGTGTCTATTTCATTACAACTGTGCCTCAGTGGCCCACTTCACACCTACTTGGGGATTAGAAGTCATTTGCTTCATATGTTTGCTGATTTATAATTTCTGAAACAGGTTTTATACACTTCACCTCCAACATATCACATTGATAATGCCCAGGAATGCACTAACACAATATACAACTGTATCACAAACTGATTGTGTCAGAGGTCCATGTTTCAGGCAAGAGTTCAAATGGTGTACATACAGAGTACAGTTGAACCCAATGAAAATGCAATCATTGCTTAACAATTCAGAAAATCGTCCAAAGCAATTATGTCAATACCACCCATTAACATAACAACATTCTTTGCAAATTGGATGATTTCTAAGGGCAATAGGCCTATGTTTGCGTGTCATTCAAATTTTACTTATTTCTGCACACAAAAATTTACCATACAAGTTTATTATCAGTGACTTGAGTACAAATGCCTCGTTGGTGTACTCATTGATACTGAATTAAAATCAACAGCCATTCAAGTTTTGTGCTTCCATTAGACTGAAATTTGACTCCTTTTCTCTCTAGTCGATGACTTCGACCTGGAAGACTTCACAGCAATGAAGAAGAAGAAGAAAAAGAAGAAGACTGCCTTCAACATGGACGGCCTTGATGCAGCACTGCCAGTACGTGAGATCTCAATTTTTTGATTGCCTCTTAAAAGCTCTTCTAGTGCGATTGACATGCTGTTTGTGTTGTTTTGTTCCATATGTTTTTTTCTGTTTTTCTGTGCTTTATGTTGATCTTTTGTTTGAAGAGCAGATTTTGCCCATCACTTTCTTTGCTACTCCACAGAGAGGTGATTAGGAGATTGTGAATGGATGTTGAGGCATTTGAAATGTGCATCAAGAAAATAATTTGTCTTGAAACTGTAATCAGTGCCAATTTGGATGATGCAAGTCCACCAAGGGGTATCACATTAGAACTGATGTATTGTGATTATGTGATTACTTCTGCCAACATGCTATCTCAAGATGTGCTAAGTATTAGTACTCATCAGAGCTCACATTTCTTGTTTTGCAGGAAGTGGATGACTCGGGCAGTAAGGTGGAGCCAGAGCCGGACACGACGCAGCCAGCAGAAACCCTGCCTGAGATGGAGGACATCGACATCACACTCATGAAGAAGAAGAAGAGGAAGAAGAAGAAGCGCACGGAGGACATGGAAGGAGAGGGGGAGGACACCGCCACCGACGGCCAGAAAGTGGACGGTCAGTCAGACTTCTTAGGGTAGCACATGTTCTGTTGTCCCATCTACAGTTTATTTTATCAAGTCTCTATCATATGAACGCTGCCAGTGTGTCAGATTTTCTTTTTCACCTGTCTATTGTGTGTGTGTGTGTGTGGGTGTTTTCTTTCTTTTTTTTTTACTTCGTATAAAAATTGCAATTTAACTATTTTTCTACTGAGGTGAAAACAGAAAATCAGTAAAATAGGAGCTGCCGAGATTCATAATGAGGAAAGTGATCCACTCTCTGAACAAGAAGGACAGAAGCATTACAAGGCCAGAAAACTTGTGGAGTGGCTATCCAGTGCGCATATACACTAATGAAAGGCAGTAATGCCATGAGTTAGTAATGAAAACCTTCAGATAAATAAGTTTTCAGATTACATCGTGGCATAGGATGTTTTAATTTCTGTGCCAAAGGAGTTAGAAATTTACATCACAACAGCATTGAAATAAAATTGTGGGCTCCATTCCCTTTGACATTTACTGTCCACTTCTTTTAGAGTGGCCATCTTTCGAAATTTCAAGTGACATATATGTAAGATAAATTTTGTCTCATTCCATAAAGGGAGATTCACAATTTTGAAATTGTTTAGGACATTGTGTGATTCTGTGAGCGGAATTGGCGATGATTATCTAAAGCACAGCAGATACAGATAATGGTTTTGAAACCATGACTACTAGATCATATTTTATTTGTACCATAATTATTCTCATAACTTGTTTCCCCCAATTATTTTTTGGCTATGTAGAGGATTCAGAGTTGAAAGATACAAGCGGCACAACCTGGGCAGGCACAGAAAGAGACTACACATATGATGAGGTGAGTGGAGGGAGGGGGAATGTTATTCTCATTATTGCCAACCGGCAACAAGTACCACAAAGTTGGAGAAGTTTTACTATTTTTGTCAATGTTGTTGTTGTTGTTGTTACTGTAATATTAGTCACAAGCATTTATCATTGACCTCTGTGATCCCCACTTCCTGTTCATATTGCTTGATCAGACTACAATTTGTTGTATCTGACGCATGTGATTTACAATTGCTCGTCTCTTTTCTAGCCCACTTTCAAGCTTGTGTTTACCAGTATATTGATTTTTAAGAATCAGGTTAGCAGGTTGTGTATTTTAAATCGAATTTCATACTCCCTTACTTTTTCTCCCCAGTTAGACAATATAATACAGCATTATTTGTCATGAACATGAAACAAATATTTGCCATGTACATTGTAATGATTGTTGGGGACAGCATGATGGCAGATGAAAAGTTAATCAGAGATGCCTACAAAATTACTAAAAATAGGAATAATGTGTTGCATATGAAGTATACCTTCATCCGCATGTCTTGTGCACTTCATCACTGGTATCTTACAGCTTTTTCTGTAACGCACATACCCGTATCAGAGCTGTCAAGTCTCCCTCAAAAGCTGAGATATTTTTTATTTCCCAACAAGATGATATGAAAGTCTCCCTGATTTTGGATTTTTTTTTTTCTGTTCACGCAATGCATGTGACACAAAAGTATCTCCTGGTTTATGTTTTAGAACCTCCCCAATTTTGATGTGCAAATGTTGGGACCCCTGTCATATGCGTATAAATTGTTGTAAAAGTGGAATTTTCTGCACATTTCACGTGACATAAAACGAGCGAAAAAAAAAAATCACATGAATTCGTAATGAGGGCCAGTTACTTTGTACATGTGCTGACAAAGCTCTTCACTGCCTTGGCAGTGGTGAGCTGTTTGAAGTGCTCACTCAATTGCTATAACCATCTGCAAAATTGAAAATATGAAAATTCATGTTACTCAGCCGAGCCCAAAATATTAGTCCCACAAAAATATCTACTTCTACAGTATATATTGCAGTCTGTCCATGGGAAGCAATTGTAAATCTGTTTTGCAGGTTCTTTCTGTACATCAGGCATGAGATTTCTCCGCGGATCCGCGGATTTCCACGGATTTTGAAATTCTGGGGGGAAAATGCAGAGTCGGGAAAATTTCCGTGATTTTCCTCTTTTTCTTTTTTCTTTTTTTTTTGCAGCCACCATATCTCGCCTTGTGTGAATGGTGATGAGTGCATTTGTCAGCGGGCAGCGGCAGCTTGTGCGATGTTGCATGCACGATGATGCGTGAAATGGATGTGAAACGTGCGTGTCGATCAACTTCTAGCTACTGTAGCTTGCAGTGTGGTGTGATATGATGCACACATGTGTGAGGCTGTAGCTGCGTATTATCAAGGAACTTCGGCATGCATGCTGCCGCAGCATTCAGCGCGATGCGTTGACCGAAAGATCGGTCTGTATCTGTCCATCGGGGAATGTTCCGCGGAGACTGCGTCTGGCTTCACGGATCCCCTCCGTATACGGAGGACAGCGGTATGGCAAAATATGAAGAGTCCTCCGGACAGACGGATCTTTCTGTCTACGCGATGCGCTGCTTTTGTATCCCGCTGATTACGTTGGCGTGACCTACATTTGCCCTCGTGATTTTGTGGACCGGTGAGAATATTTCTTTCTTCAACGAGAAAATGAAGACCCTCGATAAGGATGACCCTCAGGCCTCGTGTAGCGGATATTGACAAAGATGTCTCCAATACAGTAAATTCAAGTGGCAGTGGTTGGAATATGAAGTTGATCTCCCAGAACCAGTTTCGTCTTCTAGGCCAGCGAGTCAGTCGACTTCCTCGGGACCTGGAACTTGTCATACATCATCCGCCGCAAGGATTCGCTTTACATTCTGGACTTCATCTAACAATACTTCATTAAGTTTTGCTTGGTCTACATTAGCTGTGTATGGACTTAACCGGGTCTACAAATTTTTGTACCTCCTGTAAGGTATAGTCTAGCTGTTGCATGGACTTAGAGACGGTCAACAATGCTGAGCTGCATGTATGATTAATTTTCAGCTGTCTATACATACATGATTCTCTACATGGACCAAGATCAGCAATACTTTGCCTGGTCTGCACACTGTAAACTGTTAATGGACTAAGGTAAAGACAGCCAACAATGGCAATGCTAAGCTGTGATTTATAACACCTTTTTTTTTTTTGTACCCGTATGAACTGAATCCAGCAAGACGTCACCTGGTGTACATTACTGTGATTTATTATGGCCTCACATTTGAGTAGGTCCTAGGTATAACAGTTAAGCATACTATTCCTTCGTTTAGATTTTGCAAGTGTCATTCATGAGTTCAATTATCACCATGTTTCTCTGTAAAATGTACCTCATAACAATAGTAAATTTCAGTTGTAAAATGTATTAAAATGAGTTTTTTCATACCTTAAATTTCAGAAAGTCCTCACCGTGTGAGGGGGGACACCCCCCTCACACACCCTCCCCCCGCTTGGTCGCTCCGCTCCCTCGCAAAGTCCCTCCTCTTTTTTTCACTTTCTCTGTCTCATCCCTGGTACATACAGTCCTTGAGTTTTACCTGTAAAATTCTGTGTATTTTTGCAGATTGTTTCCATACATACTTGAGGTTTTCCCTATGAAATTGTGTACGCTGATGCTGAATCCTGTTTTTCCTGAAAACTACCGAGACATGGTCACAGATTTTCACTGAATCTCTCTCGCTCCTTGATGCTTGTTGCCACACAAGGACAAATCTATTGAGCATCACACTCTCTATCTATTCTTTGAAACTTTGTCTTGATGCTCCACATTTGTGTCTTGTCCACAGCTACTGACGAGAGTCTTCGATATCATGAGGTCAAAGAATCCAGACATGGTGACGGGTGAGAAGAAGCGATTCGTCATGAGGCCACCGCAGGTCGTCAGGGTTGGAACCAAGAAGAGTTCCTTTGTCAACTTCACAGAAATTTGCAAAATGTGAGTATCGAGTAGTTGTAGAAGTCCAAAAGTTTTGTTGTCAAGCAACTTGTCTTCTAGCATTTGATGTTTATGGGCGTCAACGATACAGAATTGTCAAGTTGGATCTCGTGCCAAATGAAAGAGTGATTTTTCTCTCTTCCCAGGTTGCACAGGCCCACCGAGCATCTTTTGAACTTCCTGCTAGCTGAACTGGGAACCAGTGGCTCCATCGATGGTAACAACCAGCTGATTATTAAGGGGCGCTTCCAGCAGAAACAGATGGAAAGTGTGCTTAGGAGATATATCAGTGAGTACTCTGTTAATATATTTTTTTAATCTATGGTAGCATATATCTCACAGTGCGTTCAAGATTTGATACTAGTAGCTTGTCAGTCATAGCAATGTTAACGTCATATGTGGCCATGCACCACAAAACCAACAAAAAGTCGCCAGACATGGATTTGTAGTTAAGAGCAGATTCTGAAAGAGCAGACTCTAAGCTTTAAAATGATGTACAACTCAATTCAAATGGACTCTCCTAAACTACCGGTATCTAAATATTGGAAAGAAGGTACACACTCTGGAGAGTTTGAACAAGGAAGACAGGCTCTAAAGTACAAGAGTCTATTCAAGGGCTTAATCTTTACCAAGCTATGCCAGCTGTGTGATGAATGGAACAAAAAACAGGATGTTGACCACTGGAGCAACAACAATGAAAGGATTATCAGATTTGGCTGAAATTGAGCATGCTTCATTAACACATTCTGTAGATTATTAAAGCCAACTTTCAATGCAGCAGCATCATTCTTTTTAAAGTTATTGGAGTTGAAAGTTAAGATTATCAACAGGGTTTTTAAGAAATGAAAAGAGGGCTCTATGAGAAACACCTGATCACACTGTTTTACCAAAAAATGTTCGAGAAAAACTGCTGAAAACACAAGTTCTTGTTTGTTTCATGATCCCAAACTTTAACATAATGTAGAAGAAGACTTGCTCTTTCAGAAATTATGAAAAACTCAAGATTGATTAGGTTGCCCCATTTCACCTATTTTCAGTCCTCGCACTAAATCAGTGCATGCGTTTTTTGTTCGTTTTGTGACGCATGGTCACATATATACAGTGCCTGAGCCAGCGAAAAATATTTAATACTAAGAAACCATAGACATGTGTAGTGGTAAAAAAGAATGTGTACTCGTGGGCTGCATGGAACCAGAATTTTTTTGTTTTGTTTTGTGTATATTCTTTAAGTTTTGATTGGCACTTCTCTCCTGGACTATTGCTGAATTGTTTTTGTTTATTTTCTATTTTTTGTTCCAGTAGAAACTACATTGGTTGCATTAAATCTCTCTGTTTCACACACTTGGGTGATGGGGGATGCAAATCTTAAGACGATGTAATTAGTATTAGCTCCAATATGGAAATAGTTATTCTGGGAATGTTTGCTTAAGAGGAAAAAGTACATAAAAGATTGTCAAGTGTAGCAGTGATGGATTGTGTAAGTGATTGTGACAGATTGTAGAACAAATCTGTACAGAAGTCTTGATCTGTGACAGTGAATTTACATGTACGTGATCATGGCTAATAGATCTTTTTTTAAAGCAAATTCTGCAACTTTGCAAAATTTCTTTCCTTGTTATGTTTAGAACCTTGTACTTATTTTTAGATGGTTCATTGTATATATTGGTCACCTTTAACATAGGATTGGCTTCCTCTGTAAGTTTGAAGAGTTTTTAATCCCCACCCCTGTCTCTTCTATCCCATTTTTCCTGTATTCTTTCAGAGGAGTACGTGACGTGTCATACCTGCCGGTCGTCCGAGACCTTCCTCCACAAAGAGAACCGACTCTTCTTCCTCCAGTGCGAGAGGTGTCAGTCCCGGTGCTCCGTCGCCAGCATCAAGTCGGGTTTCCAGGCCGTCACAGGCAAACGAGCTCAAATACGTGCCAAGGCGAACTGATGGCCGCGGGTTGTCATCCGTTTCGTCGTTTTCATTGTTGTTATCATTGTACACATATTTTCGAAAGGACCTCAAGGAGCAGGGACTTGTGTACTGTGCCCTCACAATGCAAATGGATGCAGTGTAGATTTGACCTTACTTCTGTTGTAGACTCAAGTTTGATAATTATCAATTCATTAGTACCCCCATACAGCGGTTTTGAAGCGGAAGAGTATCTGTGGTGTCCTTTTCACCTCCTGAGGTTCTTTGTGTGCAACTATTCCAAAGCTTCAGATGGCAAGACAAGAATTTTGGACAAAATATCCATGAAAATGTATTTGATTTCATGGGATAAATGTCCTTTTTTTCCTTCAGGTCCCTTCTTCCTACTGGGAATCCTCAATGTGGATGTTAGATAAGTACATGCCCAAAGTCAAAGGGATTTCTCAGGACCATTTCGTTTGTACCACATCAAATATCAAAAGTGTTCTGAAAGGTGGCAAAGAATATGAATGTTTCTGTCACACTACAATATAATCTGTGTAATGCCATGTAGAAACATGTTCTCCCCGAATGGGACGCATTTCTACCTGTTCTGATCAAAATCACACTCTAATAAAGAAATATGTGTCATTAAAAAAAAAAAAAGATTCACCGTGATACATTTAAAAAAAGAAACAGGGCCCTGTTGCATGAAAGTTGAGATCAAACAAAAGACAGAAAATTAAACACAATTCTCTAAATACTCCATTCTGATTGGCTGATACCTGATTTATGTTTGATTTTTTTCTGACTTGTGTTTGATTGCATTTCTTCATGCAACAGGGCCCAGGTGTCAGATGTTGTTAGTACTCGACCAATTTGTCACTTAAAGAGATGTATGCAAAATGTGTTATTCACAATGGCTATGCCTCTCTCGTATAGATATCATTTATGAGACATGGAGGCTGTGAGGTTCCACATCATTTAAAGGCGTCATGTCGAAAAGGGCATAGCATGCACAGGCATATTATATCATGTCTCTTTGGTCTGATGAGAAATAGTGGACACATCTGCATTCAACATTTCCGTCAGCAGCACCACTCCATGGCATAGATGTCGGTTCTAGCTGTAGTGGTTTTGTGTGAAGTCTGCAAAGAAGTCCATGCACCTTTTCAGAGACTCCAACTCTCCCGCTTTTGACGGGAGATCTTCCACCGAAAGCCCATTTTTGCAAGATCTCCTGTCCTCCCACTTGACATTAAATTTCTCCCGCCCAGGTTCTATGTCTTTTGCTTGTATGGTTTTGTAGATGCCAGTCAATTTCAAATGCATGCGTGAATAGTATCTGCATATGATATGTGAAATTAAGTTTTGATAAGCCATAAAATATGATTTGAATCAGTGAATTATAACTTACTTAGTGCCATCATTTGTTGAAAAATAAGCCTGAGATAGCACGAGATAGCATCTAGAACCCTAATGACCCATGGGACTTCGCGCACATCAAGTTGGAGTCTCCCGTTTGCTAGGGATTCAGGTGGGAGACGCTTCAGATCAGAAGGTGCATGGGGTTGGAGTCTCTGTCTCTTAGGCTTGGTTGGTCATTCGCTTGGTAAGGAAGGAGCAATATGATTATTTACTCTGAAAGTATATCAAAATCTCTTTCCAAGCTTGACAGATATTTCCTTGAAAGACCCAGCCTACAGGTAATATTTGTGTTGCAGCAAGATAGTGTGTAAGCAGGTGAAAGCGATGTGAGATAATGGCTTGAGTTAGACCACATTAGTTGTGGAGGTCCCAACAATTTTATTGGACTCTATCCACTCCCTACTGTGTCACCTCGGCTCCCTGCCCTTGAGTAGGCAGAATCCGTCTCCAGTTTGTGGGCGTCGTTAACCACAAGGTCCTAGTACTGAGGTGTATTGGAGGTACAGTAAGGCCACAAAAAAAAACATTTTCTGTCATCACCTGTACTACCTACAGTGAGCAGAATGGAACACTCTTGTAAAAGGTACTCCAACATAATGCACGCAAAGAGAGGCAATGCTAATGTACGAATCTCATTCTTGCTGGTCCTTCAAATGTTGTAATGTTGTACTCATGCATACAGGTAGCTTGGTTTTGTTATGTTGTTTTTTGTTGTTTCGGGTTTTTTTTTTTGGGGGGTGGGGGGTAGAGGGTGGGAGATGGACAGGAGACAATATGTTCAGGAATTTCTTTTGATTTTTTTTTTCTATGGCAACCAAAGATAAGTACCGGTACATACTGAGTTGACTAGTCTCAGTGTATTTGTTGTTTTACTTTGACACAAATGAATGATTGAAAGTCTACATTATCAGATTTAAATAATAATTGCCTAGTATCTACAATGAAATGTTGTAGTGTGTAGTTGATAAACACTGTTGAAACGTTACTGCAGTTAATGAGGACTGCATGCATGGAGAGCATGAAGTCACTGCTTTGCCATGGTGCAGAAGGATTTTACAGCAATTTTACAAGAATCCTTAGAGTTGCATCATTTCCTATATTATAGATTATGAAATCTTATGTCAAAGGTCCAGACAATTTGTCACTCACTACATCACAATTGCCTCTGCATAAGCTAGTGTGGTATCATGATGCTGTGTAAGCTTGAGCTCGCTCAAGAAAGTGTTTGTCACGGCATCGTCAGCAGTGCCCCACTGGTAGGGGAGTGTGTTTTGACTGCGGTCTGTTTTCATTCCACACTATTTTTGTTTCTATCTATACTAAAAATATAAAAAGAAACAGAGAGTGTATCACTTTGTCAGTACACCTGAAATCATGATGTAAAGCCCATGACTTGAATAAAATTGGATACAATATCAGATGGTGCTGTGCTCCTTAATGTGTTGTCCTTTCATTGGCTTGAATTCACTAAGGTTTAAATCAAATGGTATGAATTCTATCCACAGCTAAAACAAGCACAAATACCAACAGGCATGTTGGCCTGCATTCACTATTGAATTTCTGTTGGTGTATGCAGTGTGCCATCCATTTCTCAATCAAAATTTGCATAATCCATGGACTAAATATAATCTACATTTGTGAATTCTGGCCATCCAGTTTTTATTGTTGTGAAGATCAAATTAGATCAAAGTAAAGAAATTCAGACTGTTCCCTTTCTCAAAGATGTTATTGTTGTCTTTTGCAAGCTTTCCCACTACAGAAATCAGACTGTAAAATAGTCTGACTTCTGTATTTCTTTAGCTGATGCCCAAAATATGTTGTAAATCTCAAATGTTAGATTATCACCTTGTGAATACATGTACAAAATGTATTTCAGATTCAAACTATTATTTCAAGCCACATTTACTGAAGCCATGTCCACTTACACCCCCTGATCAATAATTTACTCAGTATCTCCTCAGTATCTCGGTGGGTAGGGAGGGGGGGGGGGGGGGGTTCAGTACAAGTTGACACGTGGTTCCAATTGGTTTTGACTACCCGGTATTTAAGTGTTTGAAATCAAACAAGGTACAGTGTAGTAGAATTTCAATCAAAATCAGACCTGAAATATAAGGTTACGGAACTATACAGGTCTCTGTCTTCACGTAAGTGATATTAAAGTCAGTTTGGAGTTACATTCTGTGCACATGTATGAGAAAAATGACATGAGACACAGGGTTGTAATGAGCAGTGACGTGGACAGTGCCTGAATGGCTTCTTTACAATAAAATAACATTTCTAAGCATTCAAGGGAGCGTGAGGGCATAAAAGCAAGGTGAATGATGTGAGCAGATGATGTCTAGCTTCACAACTGAACTGTTCTGTTTCAATTATTTCAGTCTACTATATCTTTTGGACATTGTGTTCATGCAATACCGTGTAGTCCTGTGACAAAGTCAATTTGGTGTGCATGTTGATATGTTTTTATAGCATGCTGCGATTCTATATTCCATAGGAATAATGTATGGTAGTCACCCCTTTAGTAAAGGGAGTACTGCAAGATATATATCAGACTTGTGTTGCCAATAGCCACCAATTGTCACATTCTTTTGT
Source organism: Diadema antillarum (assembly GCF_040938485.1). Lineage (NCBI taxonomy): Eukaryota > Metazoa > Echinodermata > Echinoidea > Diadematoida > Diadematidae > Diadema > Diadema antillarum. The sequence goes on from NW_027272811.1 coordinate 131,076, forward strand.
GTTACTAACGAACAGTAATGCACACAGAAATTACACCATCATCACTACTGAAAGCTTTAATCTTAACATTTTAATCTAACATCTAACAACTAACACTGAACAAGGGAGAGATTGACTCATTGCACAGGACTGAAGATGTTGAGCACTAAATATTCCAACCTTCACTCAGTCACAGGATCTACATCTAGTGCATTTGTCGGTGCTCAGTGGAATAATGCATCAACTAAGCTAATGAGACTGTTCATGATTAATACTGTAAACGAGAATTTGTGTGTGCATGATACTCTCGCAATTTCATGGAAAAGGCTGTTGGCTCAAATTCATGAAGTTTCATGTTGTGAATGGTTCTGGTTTTACACTGCATTTGATGGTCCAAAGATAGCTGGCTTGTCTCTTTAGTAGTCCATGATCCATGTTTGGTGACATTTATCACACCCACCCACACGCGCACGCGCACGCACGCACAGACACAGACACATACTCACACACATCAATTTTATTAACAACTCCTTGCCTGAATTTCAATGCACTGCTCAATCCTACTTACTAGGTTCTCAATCACACAAACATCTCGGCTCCATTTTTCAAGTACAATTTCTATTCACACTACAATACAATATTTCTCAAGTTTCGTAAGAAAGATTTATTGACAATATGAATTATTTGATGCCATTGTACATGTATTCAACGCAAGATTCAACAAAAAAAAAGTGGAAAGAAAGGGCCAACATTTTTAGACTGCTGGGAAAGTTACACCCGTACTTTGGCACCTTCAAAACGTGCATGTCTTAAATGAGTACCGTATTTATTTACATTTACAGTTTTATCTCTAGATATTCTTTACATAATCACCATTTTGACTAAATGTTATTATTACCCCTCACGCACTTAAAATTAACACACATTTGGCCTTGAGAATATAAACTATCTTCCTGCCTAGCAAATAATCTGATAAATGACACATTTTCCTTTTTTCAACAGGAAAGCTTTCAATAACCCATTATTTGAACTGTGTGTACACTTCCTCTTTTCTAAATTTTGATCCACTTATCCTGGGAATATCAGTCCAAATTTCTCATTGTGTGTGGAGGAATTTTTTTTCCATTAATTTGGTATGAATTGTGTAACACACTCCATGCATGCACAGGACGTTACCCATTTGTATTTTGTTCGTGTATGAGAATTCTTGGGTGGAAAAATATCTTGCAAACGATACTTGCAAGGCATGAACATCAACATATAATTTTCAGAAGCCATGCCACTATCGTGAAGTGTACTGGTCAAGATAGCACATTGTAAGCGCTTGGATGAACTGTATGAAGAGATCTCCCAGATCTCTTTAATTGTGATAATCAAACAAACCTAGCAAGATAATAACTCAGACTAGAAAGGCCGAGAAGGGGAGAAAAAAAAAAGAGGAAACTTTTTGAATGTATCAATGTACATGTAACAGTATACATTTAAAAATTTCATCTTTAAGCTTGAAGCAATGCATCCCACAATAACTATTTGTGTGTGTGTGTGTGTGTGTACAGCAACCACATATTATGTAGTCCAGTGTGCATACAGTAATGAGCAAATCTGAGCAAAAGTTGAATAACACATAATACATGTACCCATAATTTGGCAAGTTGAATGTCAGTATGAGAAAAATGTCATAGAATCAAAATCACCTTAACTCACTGCATTCTTCTGATGTCCACAGAATTAACACGAAAAAGACTGTGTGTAGCATGAATGCAGCATATCAACGAAGTGAAGCTTGAAGGATTTATACTTTCTGTACAAGTGGGATGAATTTCTCACATTTTTCATCACCTGTCTTTAATAGTATTAGATGGGTCTGTCATTTTAGTGGATTATCTTTTTTTTTTTTTAAATGAACAGGAAAATGTGTATTTCTGGCTAGACTTCAAACTTTAATGCCCTTTTGTTTCTAAGCTAGCAAGTGATAAATGGGCAATATTAAGCCATACTTCCCCCTCCCCTCCATCTTGCCGAAAATATTAATAATCTCCAAGCCCACTCCATCTAAAACATACACAGTAAAATATACCAACACAGAAGTAGTGAAATATACACAAAGTAACTGGGAATGTGCTAAATAAACAAATCCTTGTAAAATACAAAACTTCAGTCAAGAAAATCACCTCTCAAAGCTTATCAACTCTGCTGCACACAGATGCAGGGCTAACAGAGCTCATCTCGTTTGGGGAGGTTTCTCCACAAAGCATAAAATCCTGTAAGATGAAGGGGCTCACTAAAAAGCCTGTGCACAAAGTGTGAAATTTTCCATCACTTCCCACTCCTACAACCATCTTAATCACCTGTAGTAGCTATTCAAAAGATGCATCCAGAACTTATTTTAAGATCGTCAAACCTTCAGATGTTTCACCCAAACCCTGCCACTTAACATTACTGAACACAAGAAATCTGCAATATGAACCCAAGACCCCTGATCCTGTCTATACTTCTTGCCACTTTTGCTTTACACACACTCAATATGAAGCAAGAAAAAAAAAAATCAAAATAAAACAAATGGCCTTTATGGCAACAGTGATTTTCTTGCATGTCCATTGAATAACATGCCATGAGAAGGGATCACATTCAAAGGTCTTGCTTACATGTTGGCATTAAAACAAATCTGACCACATATTTACACTTCAGTCTATACACACATCATACAGTACATCAGTTCTTTTTTCCTCCGTGGTGACCGGGTGATATTTTTCTTTAAAAATTATTTTTAACCGTCCTTGCAGATCTTCATGAGGTTTTGGTCTAGGTGAACTCTATGGGTCCATCTGGTGTGAAGATTTATAATACTCAAAAAGTCACGCTACAGCATTAGCAGCACGTTGGCATTCCAAAATGCTCTTAAGAGTTACTGTATGGTGCTGCAGCAGGGTGACTAGATTCAATTTATATCATTTGTTCACTTTTTATGCCAATAAGCAATGGTGCAACCAAAAGATTCCAGAGAATATACTCCTGCTTCATCCATGACTTCAAGCGGTACAAAGAAGTGCAGCAGAATGGCAAATTAACATATATGTTAATCCATCCATCGCTGCGCTGAAATGCGACTGCAGGTGTTTCTCCATACACTCTGGGACATCATCGCAGATATGGCTGGAGAGAATACTCGGCGCACATGTGTGAGCATTTTTATCATTTTGAATTGTCTCGTTTGTCTTGATGAGTGCTCCATCTGCTTACATGCAGAAAACTCCACAGTCGGTAGTGCACGTTTATGTCTTAAGTTTCTGACTCAGCACTACACCCCATATTCTTGCCAGGTGACGACATTACATGCCACTTTTAGATAGATTTACAACATGCTAGTAAAATATCTGTTAACCCTTCTGGGGTTTTTCGTTGTTGTTTTTTAATTTACCATCAAGGTGAAAATCTAAGTGAAGACTACAGGTGTACAAACACGATCCAAAAATTACATTTTGCTATAAAAAGTACATGAGATGGCACAATAAGACTCTTTCAACAACTCTACTGAGCCAGTTTTCTCTATCACAATCTGTTTTCACTTTGCGGCTTTCGATTCATGATTTTAAGCCATGGCACAATTCCCAAACAGCTCCACTTGGACCTTATCAGAATACTCATTATCCCTTGGCAGTCTTGAAATTTTCTTAAAATCCCAAAGAGACTGATATTCAGACTATGTACACACAGACACAAACATTTTTAAAAAGCACTTCGAACAGGTATGTGTGCGTCTTAATACACTGAAAAAAAAAAAAAAAATATGTTGACTGGGTTGTATTTACACTCGTCGTGGGGTACTGGGTTGAAGTAGCATGGTAGCTGATGCCGCCATTGGGAAAATTGCATGGTAGTTAGCAGCAGGCATGTAGGCTGCAGTGATCATCTTGCCTGAAATGAAGAAACAAGATGAAAATCTGATAAACATTGAACATAATATGGGCATGACTCATGACATCTACATTCTACACTGCATATCTTCTTAATGAAGAAAGATGAATCTTAACCCTAAAAAGACTGGGGGGGGGGGGCCTAAAAGGCCCCCCCCTCGACATTTCGCGCGATTACTCAGCAACACGCAATGCTCTCGCCACGATGCTCTATGACTTTTTTCTTTCGAGTTTCCCGCACATTTTGACACCAAATTTGTGACGCCCGGGGGTACGGTTCTGAAGTTACATAACTTTTTGTACATGCACGTGAGACCGAAAATGGCTCAAAAATGTGATTTTGTGTACAAAGTCAATACAAATTGAGTTTTATCACATGGTTCATATAAATATGCGTATTTTTACTCTCAATGGCTAAAATCAATTTGTTTTAGTAGTATTATGCTTCAAAAAGGGTCTGCCACAAATTTTGCTGAAAAAAACAACAGAAACAAAAGGTCGAAAAAACAAAGAAATACATAAGAAATTCATAAAACAATAAAATAGATAAGAAATTAATTTTGATACCGATTTTTTTGTTAAGTACATTTGCTAAGAATGCTACAAAGAATATCTAGACCAAAAATGAGCACTTTTGGAGCTTTATTTACTGATTTAGATAAAAAAGTCTGGTTTCTCGCATAAATTAGCATAATTAATCAAAATAAAATAAAAGAAGACTATTCTGGAAAATTTAAATATACGATCTTGTAGATTACATCGCACACTACCATTGTGCAAATTTCCGCGGCGATCGCGCGATCCACGGCCGAGATCTTAAGGGGGGGCCCTTTAGGCCCCCCCCCCCCAGTCTTTCGAGCTACCAAAATAGCCCAGTCTTTTTAGGGTTAACCAAAAGGACAGCATCTCTTTATCATTATTTCATTTACTGTGATCAGAATAGACATTCAGAACCCTTTATCTCCTTTCAAAAAAAAAAAAAATGACTATAAAGAAATAAAAGTGAATTATTATCTTTGTGATTGGAACAAGTACTGTCCTATAGAAGTATAGATACAGTCAATATGCTATCAGGTTCTTTGCCACAGATCTGGACGATTGAGAAAGGGGAGAAGAATGGGGCATTACCTGCAAACCATCTGTTGTGTAGACTATTGACTGCGGCCATGGCTACTTGTGGATTGGGACACTTGACATAGACGTTGCCCTTGGGCGAGGACTTGTCAACATGTAGGTGAAGGACTCCGCCATGCTTGTTGCATTCTTCGATGACATCATCTCGGATCTCTGTGTCCCAGCCAAGCGCTGTTTCTCTGTAATGTTACCAAAATGCAGAAATGCTTAAAAGGTCAAACACAGTTTATTCATAACCTGCATGTGCCATGTATTTCACAAATTGGGACTCGTAAGACAACTTCCCAAGCGTTTGAATTCGCCGTCTGCGAATCTTGGCTCTCGCGAAATTCGCAAAATGAAAATGCACACGAACATTCCTCGTTTTACAGTAATTTATCTCACTGAACAAGTCATTCATATCGTTTACAGAGAATATTACAAGTACATTCCCAGCTTTGGGATGGTTAAGAAATATATGTAACAATAATGCATGAGCCAAATTTGTGCATGTCTCTGCCAAAATCCACCGAGGCATTGAGGTCTTGTTATGGCAGGAACTATAACTTCCATGCGAGAACTGCATATGCAGCATTATTCTGGAGTTCAATATTGACCAAACTATTTTGAATGTCATGAGACTGATTTACGCCTGAACATTATTCTCCTAATCAAAATGTATAATGAAGTGGAATGTTTTATACTCTGCCCTTACCTTTTCAAAACTGAACGACATGATGAAGGTGGTTGGGGTATGACAAAAATGTTTTTTTTTGTGTGTGAATGTAGAACAAAACATAACAGAACTACCTGGCCTGAATTGAGTACTGTATACGCTATAATTTTCGCGTACATAAATTTTCGCGAATTGCCGCTGTCACACATTTTCGCGAGTGGTTAAATTCGCGATTGGTGGACCAGAGAAAATATGAAGTGGCAAAGAAAGTGTGAATTTTCAACTTACTAGCAAATAAGAATGATACTAGTTATACACTGCATGAAAAAAACTTACCAAACTCTGCGAACTAGTAAGTTAGAATTCAACATTTTTGAAGTGGTTAAGTCCATCGCGCTAGATTTCTGACGAGTGGTCCCCTCTCTACAGTATTCGTAAGTAGACGTGGACGTGCGTAAACAAGCTTAGCCAGTATGGTCTGTTCGGTAAGCCGTGACATGATATACTAACGTTAGCGTTAGTACTGAAATGTTCGTATCATCAAGGCAAGGGATTCATTTTGGAAGGTAATATTTTCGCGTGTTGTTAATTTCGCGAATAGCTCCCGACTCGCGAAATTCGCGAAAATAAAACCCCCGCGAAATATATAGCGTATACAGTACTTGACAAAGATGAGTGACGAACATGACTGCTTGTACACTTACGCAGAGGGATCAAACATGTTGGAAAGCACAAAGCATGCCGTCGTTCCCGCTCCCGCGGGGCCAGTGGCAGGGGCCGGCTGTGCCGGCTGGGCTGGCTGGCTCACAGGCTCTGGTAAGCTCTGCACTCCGGGCACCAGGGCTGCCAGGGCTGTGGACATGGCTGGTAGCTGACCCATGCCTAGTGCAATGTTGGTCTGAGAGGAAAATGAAAGAGCGAGAGGAAATGAGGCAAGTGAGACAGAATGGTGAGACAGAATGATGAGAACATTCAAGATCTTGTGCTTCACACAGGGTCACTCAATTAGATGCCATGCAGTGTAGTTATGGATACATGCACTGCACTCCAATGATCATCACTTCCATAAAGGAAGAGAAAGCTATTACGTTCCATCAAATGTTTTTTGCACAAACTGACAACTGACATTGCTGACAGATATCTAGTCTTGCCGTCTCCCATTTCTGTATGGCACAAACAAAATCATCAATCCTTACTTAAATTTGATACTGAAAGATATTTTAACACAGTCCCAGATATAAAGTACCTTTACACCAGTGAGGTAAGTTAAACTACACTATACTTTTCAGTGGATCCATAAAACACTCTTATCGACTTAGGTGTTGACAAGAGAACAGAAATTATCATTTCCCCCCTCACAAAAAAAAAGAAAGAAGTATTTCAAACTTCTCCATATACCAAGACTAAGTCTAAATGCTACTACTAAGGCCAAACCCAATGATTTCAGTGACAACGAAGCCCATGATTTTAAATGAAGGCAAAATACATCCAGGCTAAATCTATCAGATCAGAGAAAGGCTAAATCAAGAATTGTAAATGAAGACAAGCTCCACACTTCTCCAACAAGGACAAGTTCACAGCTTTTTTCAGAAAGGTCACGTGATAAAACTTCCATTGATTGTAGGAAAGAACAAATTTGATCCTCAGGACTGACCTGCTGAGCGGCTGCTGTAGCTGCAGCCAGGGCCTGGGCACTCTGCTGAGCCTGCAGCTGAGCAGCCTGGAGGGACTCTTGAAGATTGACCACTGGGGTGGCCAGATTGACCCCAGTGGGGTTGACCTGGAGGCCTGGGAGCCCAAGACCGGGTACCTGACTCAGTGGGTGAAGGGCCTCAGCCGCTGCAGCAGGAATCTGAAAACCAGTGCCTGTACAATACACATAGGAAAACAAACAAAAGTTAGCATGTCATACGAAATACTGACAAAAGACATTCAACTTCATTGACATGAAGGCATAATATACACATGTCAGGCAAAAAGTACAGGAGAAACATAGCTAGATACAAGTAATGCCCTGTTCGGCAAGAATTCTCTTGTAATTATTACGAATTAAATCAAAATTGTAAGAAACTGTCAAAACTGAATGTACTGGGATGCTGATGTCCACCTTACTTTTGAGGGGTGCTTTCTTAAGTTATTAGTCCACAGAAATGCTCATTCTTTCTACTGTTTGAAGTAGGTCTCATATTCTCATTACAAGCATATTCTCTTCCTGCTGTACAACTTTAAAGTAAAATCATGTGTCTTTCTCACTCTGACTTGGCTACAGCTGGCACACAGGTAAAATGTCTAACATGTTCAATAGAACTAAACGACTTTTTCTCAAACCTCTATTTTTTTCTCCCCTCACCTTCTGCCAGTTTTGCCATGAGCTGCAGCCTGCCTGTCGTGTTGAGAGTGATGCCTTTCTTGTCCAGCTCCTCACTATCCAGCAACGAGGGCGCCTGCTGACCCTGCTCGCTCCTCTCCGTCACGTGATTGACTTTCATTGGTCGCCCGGCAAGCTCGAAGCCATTGAGCTGGTCTAGCGCCCTCTTGGCATCCTCCGCATCGTGGAACTGTAGGAGCAGCAAAGAGTTACACTGATGAGGATAGGGGCCATGGACCAAGTTGGGTCACATCACAAACCTTCAAATGCCATGAGTGAAGCAATTACTACCATGAAGTTCTGATCAATAAATACCTTCCTTCAAAATATCACTGATGAAGAATATGAAAGTCACTTTATATTCAGTCGTCTACTTACCAAGTATACTAAACTGTAGACCACAAAAATGCAATACATAACTTATACTAAAATCAAGTTTTTGTAAGACACTCAAACTTTTTTTGTTATGTATTTTTTCTCTCCTGATCACATATGTGACCCTGCACCTCAAAACAAACAAAAAGTCGCCAGACATGAATTTTTAGTTAAGACCATATTTTGATTTTAAGCTTTAAAATGATGTATAACTCAAATCAAATGGACTCTCCTAACCTATCTAAATATTGGAAAGAAAGCACAAACTCAGGAAAAGTGTGAACTGAGAAAAGAGGCTCCGAAGTACAGTGTCTATTCAAGCGCTTAATCTTTACCAAACCGTGCTGGCTGTGCGATGAATGGGACAAAAAACAGGAAGTAAACCACCAGAGTAACAACAATGAAGGGATTATCAGATTAAACTGAAATTAAGCATGCCTCATTAACACATTCTGTCCATAATCAATGCCAACTTTCAAAGCAGTAGCACTATCCTTTCGAAAGTTATTAGAGTTGAAAGTGAAGAGAGTGGACAAGGTTTTTCAGAAATGAAAAAGGGATTCTAAAGACACACCTAATCACACTATTCTACCAAAAATGTTCGCGATAAACTGCTAAAAAAACACACTTTCCTGCCCGTTTTATGATACAAAATTTCAGCATAATGTAAAAGAAGACCCGCTCTTTCAGAAAATATGAAAAAGTCAAGTTCGGCTAGGTTGACCCATTTCACTTATTTTCAGTCCTCACGCAAAAATCAGCGTGTGCGACTTTATGTTCGTTTTGAGGTGCACGGTCACATATATTCTTTATTTACAAACTATATTCCAAAGGCTCCTTCTTTTTCACTGACTTCCTGTTAAAATGAGATTTCAATAATTTCAACTTCTCATCAAAGTGAAATCCAGATTTGTCACATGCACAATATTTATGTCAGAAACAGAGATTTGAATTTTGCTGTTGTTGTTTGTTGGATGCACAAACAAGATTGTGTAACAATGAAGACAGAGGTTGGCTGGCTGAGGCAGCCATGCTCTAAGTGTTGGAATACTATAGATGAAGGGCTCTATGGAATAGAGTTTATGCGTTAGAAAACATATAAAATTCAGTTTCATTCTTGGTAGTAGCGCAACAACAGTTTGAGAATTTGAAACATCCTACCTGGCAACTGTCAAGTTGAGTCGAAAGACAATACAAATATAAATCTGATTCATGAGGAGGTCAAAGTCCTTAAAACAACTTTCCCAGACAAACTGGAGATTTTGGAATTAAGTAAATTACAAACTTTTTACATGACCACTTGTGAATATCAGCAAACACTAAATAGTGCTCTACATTGCCAAGATCGATCTGAGCAGCAAAGCGATATTTTTATCAAGAACAGAAAAGAAAGCATGAACAATCAAAAAGGAACATTAAAGTAAAGCTAAAATTCAGGAAAACACTAAATGCACTGAAAGCTGACAGAGATGTTGGCAGTGAGTAGCAACTTATCGCATGACGGTACCCAACCAATGTCTTGGGTGTCATTTTAAGGTTAAAACAGAGATTCACTGAGTCATGCTGCTTCAAAAGTGATAGATGAAACATACATATCTTCACTACGGACACCATGATCATAAGATAAGTTTGCTTACCGTAATAAAGCCATAGCCCTTTGACCGGTTTGTGTCTGAATCCATCATGAGTTGAATGTTGTCGATCTATGGGGAAAACAGTGCAAATCATTGTTTGGTCATCACCGTGGATATATGTAACAAATAACAAGTAGTTAGGCAAACACCTATCGGTGGTGGAGGAAGGCCATTCTGGAAACGTCTTACACAATCACATCTTACTGACAAGGTGCTGACTGCAAAAAAAAAACAAAAAAAAAACATAGAATATGAAATCATGATTCGATCTCTACTGAGCTGATCTTCTTCTGCAACGAACTGCACTATGAATAATCAAAAAAGCCAGAAATCATGAGAGAATATCAGTTTGAGAGAAAGCTTCCCTATAACTGCCAAAAAGAGGGGCTCATTGAGCTTTCACAACAGTCTGAAGGTAAAAGTTTGTTCTCATGTATTAATCTCCTTTATCATCCACAAATGATGAACTAGAGTTTATTCCCCTCATTCTTATATAACACATATGAGACACAGCTATATTTGGATTGACATTAAATACACTATACTGATTAGTGAAGACACCGCTCCTACTTGCGATGCAATGCATTTCTAAAGATAATGAAGAAGTCACTTTAGCTGCTGTCACACTACGCAAATCTATCCGTAGTTTCACTACATGGTGTTCACTTTGAGTAGTTTGGGCAGTGTAACCGCAAATTTCCCACAAAACTTCCTACATGCATGAGGGAAGTTTCTCATTTTTCACGAAACAATGTGTAGTTTTGTGTAGTGTGACCACGAACGGCTGAAACTTCACGAAGTCTGTCACACAATGGGATTCACTTCACGTTGTTTACGCACATTGCATTATTCTTTAGCACACTGTTGGGCATTTGCATTTTTCATATTCAAGGAGGGAGCACAGTTTTTGCCCGTGTGGAGCATCCATGTTAGAAATCAAAAATATCTAAACTATGGGTAGTTGTGCATCACTGAAACTATGCATAGTTTTGTCTGTAGTGTGACCGAAAACTCAGAAGTTATCTGGAAGCAAACTACACATAGTTTTGCATAGACTTGCATAGCATTGGTAGTGTGATTGTTGCTTTTCTTCATGATATCAAATTTGAGGTGTCACTCACCTTGCCAAATGGCTCAAATATGCCTTTAAGCATCTGCTCCGTGATATTGTAGTGGAGCGAGCCCACGTAGAGTCGCATAGGTCCGGCATTGACCTTCTGGAGGGTGACATTCTGACTGGCTGATCGGTTCTTCTCGGCATGGGACGGCTGGACGATGATGGGTATTCCAAGGAGTTTCTGGTTGTTTAACCCTATTGCCTGGTGGAGGAAAGTGAGTTTGCTCTTTTGTTACATTGAACTCAGGAAATTTTCCTTGATATTCACAGTGGCTTTACCCTTGAAAATTGATAGCAAAACATTCAGATTAAAAAGAACATAAAACTATAAATGTTTGCCACCTGGTTTACACAAAATTCAAACTTTATATTCCTCTTCAACAACAGGTGCATGAAAGACCTGCGAAGTATTCAAGTCACAATTTGTAAGGATTTTCACATTGCTTTGTGCTTCTCGGTCAGCCGCAACAATAAGTGGTAAGCAGGTAGGCTACAGTGACTTCAAAGTGTACAAAGTCCAAGCTCATCAGACATTCAGGTTTAAAACATTAAAGGATCATAAAGGATCATTTCAACATCTTGTGCTTGAACCAGAAGGATTCACCACTGTAGCTGTAAAGCCTTCAAAGCTTTCTGGACACCTGTCTAGTTCTCACAAGGGCACACAAATCATACATACAAACTTACCAGGGGAACTGATTCTGTGGAGTCAAATTCCACATATCCAACACCTTTTGATCTCCTCGAGTTGCGATCTGTGATGATTTTCACACTTCTGACCTGTGACAGCAACAAAACAGAACAATCAAAATATTCAGACAGATTACTTGCAAGTTACTCAAATCCACTGCATGGTCGATAAAGTTAACAACTTTTTGTCTAAATGCTAATCCAATACTGACAGTCTTTTACGACATCAGAATTAAAAAATAATAATAATAATAATTAATTAATGAAAAAAAAACTTGCAAAAATAAATTTCATATTCAAGATCTCAAGCATATTAGGGTTTTCATTTCATCTATCCTGACCGAAAGTTTTTTTTTTATTATGGAAATGATACTGTAGCAACAAAGTTGTAAAAACTTGGTGAAAATGAAAGGAAATTACCACTGCATCATCCAAATGCAGTCACTGAGAATGAAATGCTTTCATCATGCACGATTGTATGGTGTGTGAAGAAGCATTTAATGACCAAATGCTAAGTGTCAAATCTTGAGATTACAGTGTGATTTTCTGGATCATGATCCCAATTACCACCAAAAACCAATCACCTGTTCCTTCAGTCACAACTGAGCGATCCCGAAAATGTCATCAAAACCTGTTTATAACATTTCAAGTAATAGCAGTAATAGACTGAAAGTATGCAAAGGCCAGTAAAAATACTGGAAAAGCACTCAGAGAGCGTAGACCTCCGCCAAGCAGCTCATTTTCACCCTATATCTTAGTCCTACATTCATATCACCTGCATTACCAGAGTCCTTGGCCATTAAAACATACCCTAAGCATTTGGAATCACATTGATATCATTGCTAGTTTAACCCTAAAAGGGCGGGGGGGGGGGGGGGGGGGGGGGGCGGAATCCGCCCCCCTCGACGTTTCGCGCTATAATTCTTTAACGCGAGAAGGCCTCGTCGCGAGGCTTCTTGACTTTCTTCGTTCAAGTCTCGCGCAACTGTGGAGACCAAATTTGCAACGTCCGCGCATACTTTTGCGAAGCCACGCCCATTTTTGTAACGGAATGTCGCCCAAAAATGGGCACAATTTTGTGATTTTGTGTACATTTCCTATGGAAAACGGTGCTCTGTCATGAAAGTCATAAAAACCTAATTATTTTTACAATTAATCACTTTCATTGATTAATTTTGTGCTAATTATGGTAGAAATGTGGTCAGTGACAATTTCCAATGAAAAAACAAAGAAAAAACAAAAATTGAAAAACAAAGAAATAAATAAGAAATTCTGAAAACAATAAAATACATAAGAATTGAAATGAGTTTTGGAAGTTTTTGTGATGTACAATTGTTGAATATGCTAAAACAGATTTACAGATAAAAAATTAGACTCTCAATGCTTTTAATTAGGCTAAAATATGATCTTGAGCTTAATTTGCATAATCAATTAATTAAAATTAGAAATTGATTGTTTCAAAAAATCTTATGACACAATCTTGTTTTTTAATCCTCGCTCCAGACAGTGATCTGGGTCACTACCAATATATAGTCATCTGTTCATTGTGTCATCAATTTTTCCTGAAAATTTCATCCAAATCTGTCATAACTTTTTGAGTTATTTTGCAAACAACAAATAAACAAACATACAAACTAAACTAACACTGGCAAAAGCATGACCTCATTGGGAGAGGTAATAACCTCCTTGGCAGAGGTAAGAATTCTTGACATACCTTGCCAACAGATGAAAAGAATTCCTTGAGCTGCCTCTCTCTGGCACGTTGTGACAACTGCATCACGAACACAGTCCTGGCATCTCTCGTGTCAGCATCAGGATCATCACGTCTACGGAAGGAAGAATGCATGCAGAAATTGTTGGCAGCTGATGACTAACTTCGGAGATGCTTACCAGTCGTTAAACTTCTGGTTACTTTTGCATACTGCTGCCCTGTCATAGGCTGCTACTAATAAGTGATAACTTTTCCAGCTTTTACATGGGTATTAACAATGAATTGAAATCTCATCAGGACCGCTTCTTTTGGATGAAATAAGGCACCCAGTACCTATTTCCCTATGAGCACTACTTCTGCACTGGCAACTGACCAAATTTTTGCTCAAGCCCAAAGATGCCCAAAGATGCTCAAAGTCAATAGCACTCATTTCTTCACAAGTCTCACTTCGCACAAGATACTTTGAAATGTTGAACAAGAGAAAAACATCTTCATAACTGTCGTGCAAATCAAACTTGTAATGAATCATCTTGATGAATATTGTAGGTTCACACTCATGTCAAACTCACTGGAATGATGATAACCAGAGAGAAAATTGGAAACAATCATGCAATATATGTTCGACAGAAAGTAAATATGCAATGCTCAATGTGGGGAATACCATGGAACATGGAAGTCTCTGCATTATCAAAATATACAATTGGGTGCATTATCCAAAGACAGTATGCATTTCGCAAAGGTGATATGTCATCCTTAAATTAATCTCATGTCATCCTGCAAATGTAAGTCTAACCAAGTCCTGAAAGATTGGTCAGTGATTGCTAGGTGTCCTAAATGATCTCTTGTGATGGCCATATGTCCCACTGCTTGACTCATACAATGCTCATCATTTTACAGAAGTATGCAGGCCAATTGCTTCATAAACTTTGGGATAGGTCTGCTTACATTTTCTCAGACAAGTCACCTGAAAAAGTTCAATGTGAAAATCATACAGCTTTTGGCACTGAGCAACAAAGATTTGGTTAGGGAAAGCTTCAGAACGATGCAGCTCACTTACTGTGGACTGGTGTCTTTTTTACTACGTTCCCTACTTCGAGAACGAGATTTTTTCGAGCGGTAGCCATCTTCCTCGCGATCCCTGCGGTTTCCCTTGTAGCTTGATCGTTTGTCGCCACGGTAACCACCACCATAGCGCTCTCGGCTTCTGCTGCGGCTGCGTCGGCGTTCCCTGTCCCTGTCCCTGTCCCTCTCTCTGTCACGGTCTCTATCCCTGTCACGATCCCGGTCCCGGTCCCGGTCTCGCTCGCGGTCCCGATCCCGGTCCCGCTCCCGCTCTCGGTCCCGCTCTCTATCCTTGTCCCTTCGGTCACGATCCTTCTCCTTCTCCCTTTCCTTGTCCCTGTCCTTTTCCTTCTCCCGGTCCCGGTCTCGGTCCCTTTCCCGGTCCCTGTCCCGGTCTCTGTCTCTGTCTTTGTCCCGGCCTCTGTCACGATCCCGATCTCGATCCTTGCGGTCTTTATCTCTGTTTTGTTTTATATAGAAGAAAAGAATGATAACATACAATGTAAACAAGCTTAAGGCTAGAAGCGTGGTTCTGATGGAAAATTTGAAGGAGAAACTAGGAGAAAAAAAGCTTTGTCAAACACACAATCATCGTCCTACAGAACATTCCTAGAGAATATACTGTAAAACATGATATATTCGCGGCATGAAAATTTCGCGAATTGGAGCAGACTCCCTTTCTCGCAGCATGAAATTTTCACGAATTGCCACTGGCATCCCATGCAGATTGTG
>NW_027272812.1:0-39013 GCF_040938485.1 Diadema antillarum
TGATAACGAAGTTTTGAGCAAGAGAAATAGGGGATAACTGTCTGAGAAGGCCCATTTTGTGATATAAATGAAAATATCGATATTTCATGTAATTGAGTTATATATGTTTGTAGAAAAACCTTTCTTCCCCTATTGGCCGGGTTTAGATAGCTATAACTGTTATTAGATAAATGGTTCCTGTTAATAACGAAGGGTTGGACCCGGCCAATAAAGGATAGCTGCCCGAAATTGCCCATTTTTCTGATAAAAATGAAAATATCGATATTTTATGTAATTGAATTTTATTTGGTTGTTGAAAAACCTGTCGACACCTAAACGCCGGGTTTATATAGCTATAATTGTACTTAGATAAATGATTTTGATTAACAAGAAAGGTTTGAGCCTGGTCAATAGTTTACAACCACCCGAAAGGGCCCATTTTATGATATAAATGAAAATATTAATATTTTATGTAATTGAGTTATATGTGTTTGTATTAAAATCTGTATTTCCCTATTGGCCGGGTTTAAACAGCTATAACTGTCATTAGATCAATGATTTCTGTTGATAACAAAATTTTAATCCCGGCAAATAGGGGATAACTGTCCGAGATGGCCCATTTAGTGATATAAATGAAAATATCGACATTTTATGTAATTGAGCTTTATTTGTTTGTTGAAAAACCCGTCTTCCCCTATTGACCGAGTTTACATGGCTATAATTGTCCTTAGATAAATGATTTCTGTTGATAGCTAAGGTTTGATCCCGGTAAATAGTTAAAAAACACCCGAAAGGGTCCATTTTATGATATAAATGAAAATATTGGTATTTTATGTGATTGAGTTATATGTGTTTGTATAAAAATCTGTATTCCCCTATTGGCCGGGTTTAGATAGCTATAACTGTCATCTGATGAATGCTTTCTGTTGATAACAAGATTTTTTGCCGCCAAATAGTTAAAAAACACCCGAAAGGGTCCATTTTATGATATAAATGAAAATATTAATATTTTATGTAATTGAGTTATATGTGTTTGTAAGAAAACCTTTGTTACCCTATTAGTCGGGTTTAGATAGCTATAACTGTCATTACATAAATGATTTATGTTGATAACGAAGTTTTGAGCAAGAGAAATAGGGGATAACTGTCCGAGACGGCCCATTTTGTGATATAAATGAAAATATCGATATTTCATGTAATTGAGTTATATATGTTTGTAGAAAAACCTTTCTTCCCCTATTGGCAGGGTTTAGATAGCTATCACTGTTATTAGATAAATGGTTTCTGTTGACAACGAAGGTTTGGACCCGGCCAATAAGGGATAGCTGCCCGAAATTGCCCATTTTGTGATATAAATGAAAATATCGATAATTTATTTTATTGAGTTATATTTGTTTGTTGAAAAACCTGTCTTCCCCCATTGGCCGAGTTTACATAGCTATAATTGTCCTTAGATAAATGATTTGTGTTGGTAACAAAATTTTGATCCCGGCAAATAACTGTCCGAGATGGCCCATTTTGTGATATAAATGAAAATATCGATATTTTATGTTATTGAGTTTGTTGAAAAACCTTTCTTCGCCTATATGCCGGGTTTATATAGCTATAATTGTCCTTAGATAAAAGATTTCTATTTGCAATAAAAATTTGAGCCCGGCAAATAGGGGATAACTGTCCGAGAGGCCCCATTTTGTGATGTAAATGAAAATATCGATATTTTATGTAATTGAGCTTTATTTGTTTGTTGAAAAACCTGTCTTCCCCTATTGACCGAGTTTACATGGCTATAATTGTCCTTAGATAAATGATTTCTGTTGATAACTAAGGTTTGATCCCGGCAAATAGTTAAAAACCACCCGAAACTGTCCATTTTATGATATGAATGAAAATATTGATATTTTATGTAATTGAGTTATATGAGTTTGTATAAAAATCTGTATTTCCCTATTGGCCGGGTTTAGATAGCTATAACTGTCCTTAGATAAATGATTTCTGTTGATAACAAAATTTTTATCCCGGAAAATAGGAGATAACTGTCCGAAATGGCTCATTTTGGGATATAAATGAAAATTTCGAAATTTTATGTAATTGAGCTTTATATGTTTGTTGAAAAACCTCTCTTCCGCTAGTTGCGGGGTTTATATATGTATAACAGTCATGAGACAAATGATATCTTTTGACAGAGAATTTTTGAGAATCGCCAATAGGGGATTACTGTACGAAAGGGCCCATTTTGTGAGATGAATGAAAATATCGATATTTTATGTAATTGAGTTATATGTATTTGTAGAAAAATTATTATTCCCCTATTGGCCGGGTTTAGATAGCTATAATTGTCATTAGATAAATGATTTCTGTTGATAACGAAATTTTGATCCGGGCAAATAGTTTACAACCACCCGAAAGTGTCCATTTTATTATATAAATGAAAATATTGATATTTTATGTAATTGGGTTATATTTGTTTGTTGAAAAACCTGTCTTCCCCTATTATCCGGGTTTAGATAGCTATAACTGTCATTAGATCAATGATTTAATCTGTTGATAACAAAATTTTGATCCCGGCAAATAGGGGATAATTGTCCGAAATGGCCCATTTTGTGATGTAAATGAAAATATCGATATTTCATGTAATTGAGCTTTATTTATTTGTTGAAAAACCTGCCTTCCTTTATTGGGCGAGTTTACATAGCTATAAATGTCCTTAGATACATGATTTTTGTTGATAAGGAAGGTTTGATCCCGGCAAATAGTTTACAACCACCCGAAAGGGCCCATTTTATGATATAAATGAAAATATTAATATTTTATGTAATTGAGTTATATGTGTTTGTATTAAAATCTGTATTTCCCTATTGGCCGGGTTTAAACAGCTATAACTGTCATTAGATCAATGATTTCTGTTGATAACAAAATTTTAATCCCGGCAAATAGGGGATAACTGTCCGAGATGGCCCATTTAGTGATATAAATGAAAATATCGACATTTTATGTAATTGAGCTTTATTTGTTTGTTGAAAAACCTGTCTTCCCCTATTGACCGAGTTTACATGGCTATAATTGTCCTTAGATACATGATTTTTGTTGATAAGGAAGGTTTGATCCCGGCAAATAGTTTACAACCACCCGAAAGGGCCCATTTTATGATATAAATGAAAATATTGATATTTTATGTAATTGGGTTATATTTGTTTCTTGAAAAACCCTTCTTCCCCTATTGGCCGGGTTTAGATAGCTATAGCTGTCATTAGATCACTGATTTCTGTTGATAACAAAATTTTGATCCCGTAAAATAGGGGATAACTGTCCGAGATGGCCCATTTTGTGATATAAATGGAAATATCGATATTTCATGTAATTGAGCTTTATTTATTTGTTGAAAAACCTGCCTTCCCCTATTGGGCGAGTTTACATAGCTATAATTGTCCTTAGATAAATGATTTCTGTTGATAACTAAGGTTTGATCCCGGCAAATAGTTTACAACCACCTGAAAGGGTCCATTTTATGATATAAATGAAAATATTAATATTTTATGTAATTGAGTTATATGTGTTTGTATTAAAATCTGTATTTCCCTATTGGCCGGGTTTACACAGCTATAACTGTCATTAGATCAATGATTTCTGTTGATAACAAAATTTTAATCCCGGCAAATAGGGGATAACTGTCCGAGATGGCCCATTTAGTGATATAAATGAAAATATCGACATTTTATGTAATTGAGCTTTATTTGTTTGTTGAAAAACCTGTCTTCCCCTATTGACCGAGTTTACATGGCTATAATTGTCCTTAGATAAATGATTTCTGTTGATAACTAAGGTTTGATCCCGGGAAATAGTTAAAAATCACCCGAAAGGGTCCATTTTATGATATAAATGAAATTATTGGTATTTTATGTGATTGAGTTACATGTGTTTGTATATAAATCTGTATTCCCCTATTGGCCGGGTTTAGATAGCTATAACTGTCATCTGATGAATGATTTCTGTTGATAACAAGATTTTTATCCCGCCAAATAGTTAAAAAACACCCGAAAGGGTCCATTTTATGATATAAATGAAAATATTGATATTTTATGTAATTGAGTTATATGTGTTTGTAAAAAAACCTTTGTTACTCTATTGGTCGGGTTTAGATAGCTATAACTGTCATTACATAAATGATTTATGTTGATAACGAAGTTTTGAGCAAGAGAAATAGGGGATAACTGTCCGAGAAGGCCCATTTTGTGATATAAATGAAAATATCGATATTTCATGTAATTGAGTTATATATGTTTGTAGAAAAACCTTTCTTCCCCTATTGGCCGGGTTTAGATAGCTATAACTGTTATTAGGTAAATGGTTTCTGTTAATAACGAAGGTTTGGACCCGGCCAATAAAGGATAGCTGCCCGAAATTGCCCATTTTTCTGATAAAAATGAAAATATCGATATTTTATGTAATTGAGTTATATTTGTTTGTTGAAAAACCTGTCTTCCCCTATTGGCCAGGTTTATATAGCTATAATTGTCCTTACATAAATGATTTCTGTTGATAACAAAATTTTGACCCCTGGAAATAGGTGATAACTGTCCGAGAGGGCCAATTTTTTGATATAAATGAAAATATCGATAATTTATGTTATTGAGTTATATTTGTTTATTGAAAAACCTGTCTTCCCCCATTGGCCGAGTTTACATAGCTATAATTGTCCTTAGATAAATGATTTGTGTTGATAACAGTCTTTCTCTATTTCCGGAGTTTATATAGCTGTAATTTTCCTTAGATAAATGACTTTTGTTGATCACGAAGTTTTGAGCCCGGCCAATATTGAATAACTGTTCGAAAGGGCCCATTTTGTGATATAAATGAAAATATCGATACTTTATGTAAATGAGTTTTATTTGTTGGTTGAAAAACCTGTCATCCCCTATTGGCCGGGTTTATATATTTATAAATGTCCTAAGATAAATGTTTTCTGTTGATAAGGAAGATTTGAGCAGGGCCACTAGGGGATAACTGCACGACAGGGCCAATTAAGTGATATAAATGAAAATATCGATTTTTTTATGTAATTGAGTTATATTTGTTTGTTGAAAAACCAGTCTTCCTTTTTTGGACGGGATTACATAGCTAGAATTGTCCTTAAATAAATGACTTCTGTTGATCACGAAGTTTTGAGCCCGGCCAATAGGGGATTACTGTTCGAAAGGGCCCATTTTGTGATATAAATGAAAATATCGATATTTTATGTAATTGAGTTATATGTGTTTGTAAAAAAACCTTTGTTACCGTATCGGTCGGGTTTAGATAGCTATAACTGTCATTACATAAATGATTTATGTTGATAACGAAGTTTTGAGCCCGGGAAAAAGGGGATAACTTTAATTGAGAAGGCCCATTTTGTGACAGTCATAAGACAAATGATATCTGTTGACAGAGAATTTTTGAGCCTCGCCAATAGGGGATAACTATCCGAAACGGTCGATTTTGTGAGATGAATGAAAATATCGATATTTTATGTAATTGAGTTATATGTATTTGTAGAAAAATTTGTATTCCCCTATTGGCCGGGTTTAGATAGCTATAATTGTCATTAGATAAATGATTTCTGTTGATAACGAAATTTTGATCCCGGCAAATAGTTTACAACCACCCGAAAGGGTCCATTTTATTATATAAATGAAAGTATTGATATTTTATTTAATTGGGTTATATTTGTTTGTTGAAAAACCTGTCTTCCCCTATTGGCCGGGTTTAGATAGCTATAACTGTCATTAGATCAATGATTTAATCTGTTGATAACAAAATTTTGATCCCGGCAAATAGGGGATAATTGTCCGAAATGGCCCATTTTGTGATGTAAATGAAAATATCGATATTTCATGTAATTGAGCTTTATTTATTTGTTGAAAAACTTGCCTTCCCCTATAGGGCGAGTTTACATAGCTATAAATGTCCTTAGATAAATGATTTTTGTTGATAAGGAAGGTTTGATCCCGGCAAATAGTTTACAACCACCCGAAAGGGTCCATTTTATGATATAAATGAAAATATTAATATTTTATGTAATTGAGTTATATGTGTTTGTATTAAAATATGTATTTCCCTATTGGCCGGGTTTAAACAGCTATAACTGTCATTAGATCAATGATTTCTGTTGATAACGAAATTTTGATCCCGGCAAATAGTTTACAACCACCCGAAAGGGTCCATTTTATTATATAAATGAAAGTATTGATATTTTATTTAATTGGGTTATATTTGCTTGTTGAAGAACCTGTCTTCCCCTATTGGCCGGGTTTAGATAGCTATAACTGTCATCTGATGAATGATTTCTGTTGATAACAAGATTTTTATCCCGGCAAATAGTTAAAAAACACCCGAAAGGGTCCATTTTATGATATAAATGAAAATATTGATATTTTATGTAATTGAGTTATATGTGTTTGTAAAAAAACCTTTGTTACTCTATTGGTCGGGTTTAGATAGCTATAACTGTCATTACATAAATGATTTATGTTGATAACGAAGTTTTGAGCAAGAGAAATAGGGGATAACTGTCCGAGAAGGCCCATTTTGTGATATAAATGAAATTATTGGTATTTTATGTGATTGAGTTACATGTGTTTGTATATAAATCTGTATTCCCCTATTGGCCGGGTTTAGATAGCTATAACTGTCATCTGATGAATGATTTCTGTTGATAACAAGATTTTTATCCCGCCAAATAGTTAAAAAACACCCGAAAGGGTCCATTTTATGATATAAATGAAAATATTGATATTTTATGTAATTGAGTTATATGTGTTTGTAAAAAAACCTTTGTTACTCTATTGGTCGGGTTTAGATAGCTATAACTGTCATTACATAAATGATTTATGTTGATAACGAAGTTTTGAGCAAGAGAAATAGGGGATAACTGTCCGAGAAGGCCCATTTTGTGATATAAATGAAAATATCGATATTTCATGTAATTGAGTTATATATGTTTGTAGAAAAACCTTTCTTCCCCTATTGGCCGGGTTTAGATAGCTATAACTGTTATTAGGTAAATGGTTTCTGTTAATAACGAAGGTTTGGACCCGGCCAATAAAGGATAGCTGCCCGAAATTGCCCATTTTTCTGATAAAAATGAAAATATCGATATTTTATGTAATTGAGTTATATTTGTTTGTTGAAAAACCTGTCTTCCCCTATTGGCCAGGTTTATATAGCTATAATTGTCCTTACATAAATGATTTCTGTTGATAACAAAATTTTGACCCCTGGAAATAGGTGATAACTGTCCGAGAGGGCCAATTTTTTGATATAAATGAAAATATCGATAATTTATGTTATTGAGTTATATTTGTTTATTGAAAAACCTGTCTTCCCCCATTGGCCGAGTTTACATAGCTATAATTGTCCTTAGATAAATGATTTGTGTTGATAACAAAATTTTGATCCCGGCAAATAGGGGATAACTGTCCGAGATGGCCCATTTTGTGATATAAATGAAAATATCGATATTTTATGTTATTGAGTTTGTTGAAAAACCTTTCTTCGCCTATATGCCGGGTTTATATAGCTATAATTGTCCTTAGATAAAAGATTTCTATTTGCAATAAAAATTTGAGCCTGGCAAATAGGGGATAACTGTCCGAGAGGCCCCATTTTGTGATGTAAATGAAAATATCGATATTTTATGTAATTGAGCTTTATTTGTTTGTTGAAAAACCTGTCTTCCCCTATTGACCGAGTTTACATGGCTATAATTGTCCTTAGATAAATGATTTCTGTTGATAACTAAGGTTTGATCCCGGCAAATAGTTAAAAACCACCCGAAAGGGTCCATTTTATGATATAAATGAAAATATTGATATTTTATGTGATTGAGTTATATGTGTTTGTATAAAAATCTGTATTTCCCTATTGGCCGGGTTAAGATAGCTATAACTGTCATCTGATGAGTGATTTCTGTTGATAACAAGATTTTTATCCCGGAAAATAGGAGATAACTGTCCGAAATGGCTCATTTTGGGATATAAATGAAAATTTCGAAATTTTATGTAATTGAGCTTTATATGTTTGTTGAAAAACCTCTCTTCCGCTATTTGCGGGGTTTATATATGTATAACAGTCATGAGACAAATGATATCTGTTGACAGAGAATTTTTGAGCCTCGCCAATAGGGGATTACTGTACGAAAGGGCCCATTTTGTGAGATGAATGAAAATATCGATATTTTATGTAATTGAGTTATATGTATTTGTAGAAAAATTATTATTCCCCTATTGGCCGGGTTTAGATAGCTATAATTGTCATTAGATAAATGATTTCTGTTGATAACGAAATTTTGATCCGGGCAAATAGTTTACAACCACCCGAAAGGGTCCATTTTATTATATAAATGAAAATATTGATATTTTATGTAATTCGGTTATATTTGTTTGTTGAAAAACCTGTCTTCCCCTATTGGCCGGGTTTAGATAGCTATAACTGTCATTAGATCAATGATTTAATCTGTTGATAACAAAATTTTGATCCCGGCAAATAGGGGATAATTGTCCGAAATGGCCCATTTTGTGATGTAAATGAAAATATCGATATTTCATGTAATTGAGCTTTATTTATTTGTTGAAAAACCTGCCTTCCTTTATTGGGCGAGTTTACATAGCTATAAATGTCCTTAGATACATGAATTTTGTTGATAAGGAAGGTTTGATCCCGGCAAATAGTTTACAACCTCCCGAAAGGGTCCATTTTATGACATAAATGAAAATATTGATATTTTATGTAATTGGGCTATATTTGTTTGTTGAAAAACCCTTCTTCCCCTATTGGCCGGGTTTAGATAGCTATAACTGTCATTAGATCACTGTTTTCTGTTGATAACAAAATTTTGATCCCGTCAAATAGGGGATAACTGTCCGAGATGGCCCATTTTGTGATATAAATGAAAATATCGATATTTTATGTTATTGAGTTATAATCGTTTGTTGAAAAACCTATCTTCCCCTATATGCCGGGTTTATATCTATAATTGTCCTTAGATAAAAGATTTCTGTTTGCAATAAAAATTTGAGCCCATCAAATGGGGGATAACTGTCCGAGAGGCCCCATTTTGTAATGTAAATGAAAATATCGATATTTTACGTAATTAAGCTTTATTTGTTTGTTGAAAAACCTGTCTTCCCCTATTGGCCGGGTTTAGATAGCTATAACTGTCATTAGATCAATGATTTAATCTGTTGATAACAAAATTTTGATCCCGGCAAATAGGGGATAATTGTCCGAAATGGCCCATTTTGTGATGTAAATGAAAATATCGATATTTCATGTAATTGAGCTTTATTTATTTGTTGAAAAACCTGTCTTCCCCTATAGGGCGAGTTTACATAGCTATAAATGTCCTTAGATAAATGATTTTTGTTGATAAGGAAGGTTTGATCCCGGCAAATAGTTTACAACCACCCGAAAGGGTCCATTTTATGATATAAATGAAAATATTAATATTTTATGTAATTGAGTTATATGTGTTTGTATTAAAATATGTATTTCCCTATTGGCCGGGTTTAAACAGCTATAACTGTCATTAGATCAATGATTTCTGTTGATAACGAAATTTTGATCCCGGCAAATAGTTTACAACCACACGAAAGGGTCCATTTTATTATATAAATGAAAGTATTGATATTTTATTTAATTGGGTTATATTTGTTTGTTGAAAAACCTGTCTTCCCCTATTGGCCGGGTTTAGATAGCTATAACTGTCATCTGATGAATGATTTCTGTTGATAACAAGATTTTTATCCCGGCAAATAGTTAAAAAACACCCGAAAGGGTCCATTTTATGATATAAATGAAAATATTGATATTTTATGTAATTGAGTTATATGTGTTTGTAAAAAAACCTTTGTTACTCTATTGGTCGGGTTTAGATAGCTATAACTGTCATTACATAAATGATTTATGTTGATAACGAAGTTTTGAGCAAGAGAAATAGGGGATAACTGTCCGAGAAGGCCCATTTTGTGATATAAATGAAAATATCGATATTTCATGTAATTGAGTTATATATGTTTGTAGAAAAACCTTTCTTCCCCTATTGGCCGGGTTTAGATAGCTATCACTGTTATTAGATAAATGGTTCCTGTTGACAACGAAGGTTTGGACCCGGCCAATAAGGGATAGCTGCCCGAAATTGCCCATTTTGTGATATAAATGAAAATATCGATAATTTATGTTATTGAGTTATATTTGTTTGTTGAAAAACCTGTCTTCCCCCATTGGCCGAGTTTACATAGCTATAAATGTCCTTAGATAAATGATTTGTGTTGATAACAAAATTTTGATCCCGGCAAATAGGGGATAACTGTCCGAGATGGCCCATTTTGTGATATAAATGAAAATATCGATATTTTATGTTATTGAGTTTGTTGAAAAACCTTTCTTCGCCTATATGCCGGGTTTATATAGCTATAATTGTCCTTAGATAAAAGATTTCTATTTGCAATAAAAATTTGAGCCCGGCAAATAGGGGATAACTGTCCGAGAGGCCCCATTTTGTGATGTAAATGAAAATATCGATATTTTATGTAATTGAGCTTTATTTGTTTGTTGAAAAACCTGTCTTCCCCTATTGACCGAGTTTACATGGCTATAATTGTCCTTAGATAAATGATTTCTGTTGATAACTAAGGTTTGATCCCGGCAAATAGTTAAAAACCACCCGAAAGGGTCCATTTTATGATATAAATGAAAATATTGATATTTTATGTGATTGAGTTATATGTGTTTGTATAAAAATCTGTATTTCCCTATTGGCCGGGTTAAGATAGCTATAACTGTCATCTGATGAGTGATTTCTGTTGATAACAAGATTTTTATCCCGGAAAATAGGAGATAACTGTCCGAAATGGCTCATTTTGGGATATAAATGAAAATTTCGAAATTTTATGTAATTGAGCTTTATATGTTTGTTGAAAAACCTCTCTTCCGCTATTTGCGGGGTTTATATATGTATAACAGTCATGAGACAAATGATATCTGTTGACAGAGAATTTTTGAGCCTCGCCAATAGGGGATTACTGTACGAAAGGGCCCATTTTGTGAGATGAATGAAAATATCGATATTTTATGTAATTGAGTTATATGTATTTGTAGAAAAATTATTATTCCCCTATTGGCCGGGTTTAGATAGCTATAATTGTCATTAGATAAATGATTTCTGTTGATAACGAAATTTTGATCCGGGCAAATAGTTTACAACCACCCGAAAGGGTCCATTTTATTATATAAATGAAAATATTGATATTTTATGTAATTCGGTTATATTTGTTTGTTGAAAAACCTGTCTTCCCCTATTGGCCGGGTTTAGATAGCTATAACTGTCATTAGATCAATGATTTAATCTGTTGATAACAAAATTTTGATCCCGGCAAATAGGGGATAATTGTCCGAAATGGCCCATTTTGTGATGTAAATGAAAATATCGATATTTCATGTAATTGAGCTTTATTTATTTGTTGAAAAACCTGCCTTCCTTTATTGGGCGAGTTTACATAGCTATAAATGTCCTTAGATACATGAATTTTGTTGATAAGGAAGGTTTGATCCCGGCAAATAGTTTACAACCTCCCGAAAGGGTCCATTTTATGACATAAATGAAAATATTGATATTTTATGTAATTGGGTTATATTTGTTTGTTGAAAAACCCTTCTTCCCCTATTGGCCGGGTTTAGATAGCTATAACTGTCATTAGATCACTGTTTTCTGTTGATAACAAAATTTTGATCCCGTCAAATAGGGGATAACTGTCCGAGATGGCCCATTTTGTGATATAAATGAAAATATCGATATTTTATGTTATTGAGTTATAATCGTTTGTTGAAAAACCTATCTTCCCCTATATGCCGGGTTTATATCTATAATTGTCCTTAGATAAAAGATTTCTGTTTGCAATAAAAATTTGAGCCCATCAAATGGGGGATAACTGTCCGAGAGGCCCCATTTTGTAATGTAAATGAAAATATCGATATTTTACGTAATTAAGCTTTATTTGTTTGTTGAAAAACCTGTCTTCCCCCATTGGGCGAGTTTACATAGCTATAATTGTCCTTAGATAAATGATTTCTGTTGATAAGGAAGGTTTGATCCCGGCAAATAGTTTACAACCACCCGAAAGGGTCCATTTTATGATATGAATGAAAATATTGATATTTTATGTAATTGAGTTATATGAGTTTGTATAAAAATCTGTATTTCCCTATTGGCCGGGTTTAGATAGCTATAACTGTCCTTAGATAAATGATTTCTGTTGATAACAAAATTTTAATCCCGGCAAATAGGGGATAACTGTCCGAGATGGCCCATTTAGTGATGTAAATGAAAGGGCGAGTTTACATAGCTATAAATGTCCTTAGATACATGAATTTTGTTGATAAGGAAGGTTTGATCCCGGCAAATAGTTTACAACCTCCCGAAAGGGTCCATTTTATGACATAAATGAAAATATTGATATTTTATGTAATTGGGTTATATTTGTTTGTTGAAAAACCCTTCTTCCCCTATTGGCCGGGTTTAGATAGCTATAACTGTCATTAGATCACTGTTTTCTGTTGATAACAAAATTTTGATCCCGTCAAATAGGGGATAACTGTCCGAGATGGCCCATTTTGTGATATAAATGAAAATATCGATATTTTATGTTATTGAGTTATAATCGTTTGTTGAAAAACCTATCTTCCCCTATATGCCGGGTTTATATCTATAATTGTCCTTAGATAAAAGATTTCTGTTTGCAATAAAAATTTGAGCCCATCAAATGGGGGATAACTGTCCGAGAGGCCCCATTTTGTAATGTAAATGAAAATATCGATATTTTACGTAATTAAGCTTTATTTGTTTGTTGAAAAACCTGTCTTCCCCAATTGGGCGAGTTTACATAGCTATAATTGTCCTTAGATAAATGATTTCTGTTGATAAGGAAGGTTTGATCCCGGCAAATAGTTTACAACCACCCGAAAGGGTCCATTTTATGATATGAATGAAAATATTGATATTTTATGTAATTGAGTTATATGAGTTTGTATAAAAATCTGTATTTCCCTATATGCCGGGTTTATATCTATAATTGTCCTTAGATAAAAGATTTCTGTTTGCAATAAAAATTTGAGCCCATCAAATGGGGGATAACTGTCCGAGAGGCCCCATTTTGTAATGTAAATGAAAATATCGATATTTTACGTAATTAAGCTTTATTTGTTTGTTGAAAAACCTGTCTTCCCCAATTGGGCGAGTTTACATAGCTATAATTGTCCTTAGATAAATGATTTATGTTGATAACTAAGGTTTGATCCCGGGAAATAGTTAAAAATCACCCGAAAGGGTCCATTTTATGATATAAATGAAAATATTGGTATTTTATGTGATTGCGTTATATGTGTTTGTATATAAATCTGTATTCCCCTATTGGCCGGGTTTAGATAGCTATAACTGTCATCTGATGAATGATTTCTGTTGACAACAAGATTTTTATCCCGCCAAATAGTTAAAAAAACACCCGAAAGGGTCCATTTTATGATATAAATGAAAATATTGATATTTTATGTAATTGAGTTATATGTGTTTGTAAAAAAACCTTTGTTACTCTATTGGTCGGGTTTAGGTAGCTATAACTGTCATTACATAAATGATTTATGTTGATAACGAAGTTTTGAGCAAGAGAAATAGGGGATAACTGTCTGAGAAGGCCCATTTTGTGATATAAATGAAAATATCGATATTTCATGTAATTGAGTTATATATGTTTGTAGAAAAACCTTTCTTCCCCTATTGGCCGGGTTTAGATAGCTATAACTGTTATTAGATAAATGGTTCCTGTTAATAACGAAGGGTTGGACCCGGCCAATAAAGGATAGCTGCCCGAAATTGCCCATTTTTCTGATAAAAATGAAAATATCGATATTTTATGTAATTGAATTTTATTTGGTTGTTGAAAAACCTGTCGACACCTAAACGCCGGGTTTATATAGCTATAATTGTACTTAGATAAATGATTTTGATTAACAAGAAAGGTTTGAGCCTGGTCAATAGTTTACAACCACCCGAAAGGGCCCATTTTATGATATAAATGAAAATATTAATATTTTATGTAATTGAGTTATATGTGTTTGTATTAAAATCTGTATTTCCCTATTGGCCGGGTTTAAACAGCTATAACTGTCATTAGATCAATGATTTCTGTTGATAACAAAATTTTAATCCCGGCAAATAGGGGATAACTGTCCGAGATGGCCCATTTAGTGATATAAATGAAAATATCGACATTTTATGTAATTGAGCTTTATTTGTTTGTTGAAAAACCCGTCTTCCCCTATTGACCGAGTTTACATGGCTATAATTGTCCTTAGATAAATGATTTCTGTTGATAGCTAAGGTTTGATCCCGGTAAATAGTTAAAAAACACCCGAAAGGGTCCATTTTATGATATAAATGAAAATATTGGTATTTTATGTGATTGAGTTATATGTGTTTGTATAAAAATCTGTATTCCCCTATTGGCCGGGTTTAGATAGCTATAACTGTAATCTGATGAATGCTTTCTGTTGATAACAAGATTTTTTGCCGCCAAATAGTTAAAAAACACCCGAAAGGGTCCATTTTATGATATAAATGAAAATATTAATATTTTATGTAATTGAGTTATATGTGTTTGTAAGAAAACCTTTGTTACCCTATTAGTCGGGTTTAGATAGCTATAACTGTCATTACATAAATGATTTATGTTGATAACGAAGTTTTGAGCAAGAGAAATAGGGGATAACTGTCCGAGACGGCCCATTTTGTGATATAAATGAAAATATCGATATTTCATGTAATTGAGTTATATATGTTTGTAGAAAAACCTTTCTTCCCCTATTGGCAGGGTTTAGATAGCTATCACTGTTATTAGATAAATGGTTTCTGTTGACAACGAAGGTTTGGACCCGGCCAATAAGGGATAGCTGCCCGAAATTGCCCATTTTGTGATATAAATGAAAATATCGATAATTTATTTTATTGAGTTATATTTGTTTGTTGAAAAACCTGTCTTCCCCCATTGGCCGAGTTTACATAGCTATAATTGTCCTTAGATAAATGATTTGTGTTGGTAACAAAATTTTGATCCCGGCAAATAACTGTCCGAGATGGCCCATTTTGTGATATAAATGAAAATATCGATATTTTATGTTATTGAGTTTGTTGAAAAACCTTTCTTCGCCTATATGCCGGGTTTATATAGCTATAATTGTCCTTAGATAAAAGATTTCTATTTGCAATAAAAATTTGAGCCCGGCAAATAGGGGATAACTGTCCGAGAGGCCCCATTTTGTGATGTAAATGAAAATATCGATATTTTATGTAATTGAGCTTTATTTGTTTGTTGAAAAACCTGTCTTCCCCTATTGACCGAGTTTACATGGCTATAATTGTCCTTAGATAAATGATTTCTGTTGATAACTAAGGTTTGATCCCGGCAAATAGTTAAAAACCACCCGAAACTGTCCATTTTATGATATGAATGAAAATATTGATATTTTATGTAATTGAGTTATATGAGTTTGTATAAAAATCTGTATTTCCCTATTGGCCGGGTTTAGATAGCTATAACTGTCCTTAGATAAATGATTTCTGTTGATAACAAAATTTTTATCCCGGAAAATAGGAGATAACTGTCCGAAATGGCTCATTTTGGGATATAAATGAAAATTTCGAAATTTTATGTAATTGAGCTTTATATGTTTGTTGAAAAACCTCTCTTCCGCTAGTTGCGGGGTTTATATATGTATAACAGTCATGAGACAAATGATATCTTTTGACAGAGAATTTTTGAGAATCGCCAATAGGGGATTACTGTACGAAAGGGCCCATTTTGTGAGATGAATGAAAATATCGATATTTTATGTAATTGAGTTATATGTATTTGTAGAAAAATTATTATTCCCCTATTGGCCGGGTTTAGATAGCTATAATTGTCATTAGATAAATGATTTCTGTTGATAACGAAATTTTGATCCGGGCAAATAGTTTACAACCACCCGAAAGTGTCCATTTTATTATATAAATGAAAATATTGATATTTTATGTAATTGGGTTATATTTGTTTGTTGAAAAACCTGTCTTCCCCTATTGGCCGGGTTTAGATAGCTATAACTGTCATTAGATCAATGATTTAATCTGTTGATAACAAAATTTTGATCCCGGCAAATAGGGGATAATTGTCCGAAATGGCCCATTTTGTGATGTAAATGAAAATATCGATATTTCATGTAATTGAGCTTTATTTATTTGTTGAAAAACCTGCCTTCCTTTATTGGGCGAGTTTACATAGCTATAAATGTCCTTAGATACATGATTTTTGTTGATAAGGAAGGTTTGATCCCGGCAAATAGTTTACAACCACCCGAAAGGGCCCATTTTATGATATAAATGAAAATATTAATATTTTATGTAATTGAGTTATATGTGTTTGTATTAAAATCTGTATTTCCCTATTGGCCGGGTTTAAACAGCTATAACTGTCATTAGATCAATGATTTCTGTTGATAACAAAATTTTAATCCCGGCAAATAGGGGATAACTGTCCGAGATGGCCCATTTAGTGATATAAATGAAAATATCGACATTTTATGTAATTGAGCTTTATTTGTTTGTTGAAAAACCTGTCTTCCCCTATTGACCGAGTTTACATGGCTATAATTGTCCTTAGATACATGTTTTTTGTTGATAAGGAAGGTTTGATCCCGGCAAATAGTTTACAACCACCCGAAAGGGCCCATTTTATGATATAAATGAAAATATTGATATTTTATGTAATTGGGTTATATTTGTTTCTTGAAAAACCCTTCTTCCCCTATTGGCCGGGTTTAGATAGCTATAGCTGTCATTAGATCACTGATTTCTGTTGATAACAAAATTTTGATCCCGTCAAATAGGGGATAACTGTCCGAGATGGCCCATTTTGTGATATAAATGGAAATATCGATATTTCATGTAATTGAGCTTTATTTATTTGTTGAAAAACCTGCCTTCCCCTATTGGGCGAGTTTACATAGCTATAATTGTCCTTAGATAAATGATTTCTGTTGATAACTAAGGTTTGATCCCGGCAAATAGTTTACAACCACCTGAAAGGGTCCATTTTATGATATAAATGAAAATATTAATATTTTATGTAATTGAGTTATATGTGTTTGTATTAAAATCTGTATTTCCCTATTGGCCGGGTTTACACAGCTATAACTGTCATTAGATCAATGATTTCTGTTGATAACAAAATTTTAATCCCGGCAAATAGGGGATAACTGTCCGAGATGGCCCATTTAGTGATATAAATGAAAATATCGACATTTTATGTAATTGAGCTTTATTTGTTTGTTGAAAAACCTGTCTTCCCCTATTGACCGAGTTTACATGGCTATAATTGTCCTTAGATAAATGATTTCTGTTGATAACTAAGGTTTGATCCCGGGAAATAGTTAAAAATCACCCGAAAGGGTCCATTTTATGATATAAATGAAATTATTGGTATTTTATGTGATTGAGTTACATGTGTTTGTATATAAATCTGTATTCCCCTATTGGCCGGGTTTAGATAGCTATAACTGTCATCTGATGAATGATTTCTGTTGATAACAAGATTTTTATCCCGCCAAATAGTTAAAAAACACCCGAAAGGGTCCATTTTATGATATAAATGAAAATAATGATATTTTATGTAATTGAGTTATATGTGTTTGTAAAAAAACCTTTGTTACTCTATTGGTCGGGTTTAGATAGCTATAACTGTCATTACATAAATGATTTATGTTGATAACGAAGTTTTGAGCAAGAGAAATAGGGGATAACTGTCCGAGAAGGCCCATTTTGTGATATAAATGAAATTATTGGTATTCTCATGTGATTGAGTTACATGTGTTTGTATATAAATCTGTATTCCCCTATTCGCCGGGTTTAGATAGCTATAACTGTCATCTGATGAATGATTTCTGTTGATAACGAAGATTTTTATCCCGCCAAATAGTTAAGGAAAACTGCCCGAAAGGGTCCATTTTATGATATAAATGAAAATATTGATATTTTATGTAATTGAGTTATATGTGTTTGTAAAAAAACCTTTGTTACTCTATTGGTCGGGTTCAGATAGCTATAACTGTCATTACATAAATGATTTATGTTGATAACGAAGTTTTGACCCAAGAGAAATAGGGGATAACTGTCCGAGAAGGCCCATTTTGTGATATAAATGAAAATATCGATATTTCATGTAATTGAGTTATATATGTTTGTAGAAAAACCTTTCTTCCCCTATTGGCCGGGTTGTAGATTTCTAAATGTCTTTAGATAAATAAAAATATAGATATTTTATGTAATTGAGTTTTATTTGTTTGTGAAAAACCAGTCTTTCTCTATTTGAGTTTATATAGCTGTAATTTTCCTTAGATAAATGACTTTTGTTGATCACGAAGTTTGGACCCGGCCAATAAAGGATAGCTGCCCGAAATTGCCCATTTTGTGATAAAAATGAAAATATCGATATTTTATGTAAATGAGTTTTATTTGTTGGTTGAAAAACCTGTCATCCCCTATTGGCCGGGTTTATATATTTATAAATGTCCTTAGATAAATATTTTCTGTTGATAAGGAAGATTTGAGCAGGGCCACTAGGGGATAACTGCACGACAGGGCCAATTAAGTGATATAAATGAAAATATCGATTTTTTATGTAATTGAGTTATATTTGTTTGTTGAAAAACGAGTCTTCCTTTATTGGACGGGATTATATAGCTAGAATTGTCCTTAGATAAATGACTTCTGTTGATCACGAAGTTTTGAGCCCGGCCAATAGGGGATTACTGTTCGAAAGGGCCCATTTTGTGATATAAATGAAAATATCGATATTTTATGTAATTGAGTTATATGTGTTTGTAAAAAAACCTTTGTTACCGTATCGGTCGGGTTTAGATAGCTATAACTGTCATTACATAAATGATTTATGTTGATAACGAAGTTTTGAGCCCGGGAAAAAGGGGATAACTGTCCGAGAAGGCCCATTTTGTGACAGTCATAAGACAAATGATATCTGTTGACAGAGAATTTTTGAGCCTCGCCAATAGGGGATAACTATCCGAAAAAGCCGATTTTGTGAGATGAATGAAAATATCGATATTTTATGTAATTGAGTTATATGTATTTGTAGAAAAA
Source organism: Diadema antillarum (assembly GCF_040938485.1). Classification (NCBI taxonomy): domain Eukaryota; kingdom Metazoa; phylum Echinodermata; class Echinoidea; order Diadematoida; family Diadematidae; genus Diadema; species Diadema antillarum. The sequence goes on from NW_027272812.1 coordinate 19,193, forward strand.
TTTGTATTCCCCTATTGGCCGGGTTTAGATAGCTATAATTGTCATTAGATAAATGATTTCTGTTGATAACGAAATTTTGATCCCGGCAAATAGTTTACAACCACCCGAAAGGGTCCATTTTATTATATAAATGATAGTATTGATATTTTATTTAATTGGGTTATATTTGTTTGTTGAAAAACCTGTCTTCCCCTATTGGCCGGGTTTAGATAGCTATAACTGTCATTAGATCAATGATTTAATCTGTTGATAACAAAATTTTGATCCCGGCAAATAGGGGATAATTGTCCGAAATGGCCCATTTTGTGATGTAAATGAAAATATCGATATTTCATGTAATTGAGCTTTATTTATTTGTTGAAAAACCTGTCTTCCCCTATAGGGCGAGTTTACATAGCTATAAATGTCCTTAGATAAATGATTTTTGTTGATAAGGAAGGTTTGATCCCGGCAAATAGTTTACAACCACCCGAAAGGGTCCATTTTATGATATAAATGAAAATATTAATATTTTATGTAATTGAGTTATATGTGTTTGTATTAAAATATGTATTTCCCTATTGGCCGGGTTTAAACAGCTATAACTGTCATTAGATCAATGATTTCTGTTGATAACGAAATTTTGATCCCGGCAAATAGTTTACAACCACACGAAAGGGTCCATTTTATTATATAAATGAAAGTATTGATATTTTATTTAATTGGGTTATATTTGTTTGTTGAAAAACCTGTCTTCCCCTATTGGCCGGGTTTAGATAGCTATAACTGTCATCTGATGAATGATTTCTGTTGATAACAAGATTTTTATCCCGGCAAATAGTTAAAAAACACCCGAAAGGGTCCATTTTATGATATAAATGAAAATATTGATATTTTATGTAATTGAGTTATATGTGTTTGTAAAAAAACCTTTGTTACTCTATTGGTCGGGTTTAGATAGCTATAACTGTCATTACATAAATGATTTATGTTGATAACGAAGTTTTGAGCAAGAGAAATAGGGGATAACTGTCCGAGAAGGCCCATTTTGTGATATAAATGAAAATATCGATATTTCATGTAATTGAGTTATATATGTTTGTAGAAAAACCTTTCTTCCCCTATTGGCCGGGTTTAGATAGCTATCACTGTTATTAGATAAATGGTTCCTGTTGACAACGAAGGTTTGGACCCGGCCAATAAGGGATAGCTGCCCGAAATTGCCCATTTTGTGATATAAATGAAAATATCGATAATTTATGTTATTGAGTTATATTTGTTTGTTGAAAAACCTGTCTTCCCCCATTGGCCGAGTTTACATAGCTATAATTGTCCTTAGATAAATGATTTGTGTTGATAACAAAATTTTGATCCCGGCAAATAGGGGATAACTGTCCGAGATGGCCCATTTTGTGATATAAATGAAAATATCGATATTTTATGTTATTGAGTTTGTTGAAAAACCTTTCTTCGCCTATATGCCGGGTTTATATAGCTATAATTGTCCTTAGATAAAAGATTTCTATTTGCAATAAAAATTTGAGCCCGGCAAATAGGGGATAACTGTCCGAGAGGCCCCATTTTGTGATGTAAATGAAAATATCGACATTTTATGTAATTGAGCTTTATTTGTTTGTTGAAAAACCTGTCTTCCCCTATTGACCGAGTTTACATGGCTATAATTGTCCTTAGATAAATGATTTCTGTTGATAACTAAGGTTTGATCCCGGCAAATAGTTAAAAACCACCCGAAAGGGTCCATTTTATGATATAAATGAAAATATTGATATTTTATGTGATTGAGTTATATGTGTTTGTATAAAAATCTGTATTTCCCTATTGGCCGGGTTAAGATAGCTATAACTGTCATCTGATGAGTGATTTCTGTTGATAACAAGATTTTTATCCCGGAAAATAGGAGATAACTGTCCGAAATGGCTCATTTTGGGATATAAATGAAAATTTCGAAATTTTATGTAATTGAGCTTTATATGTTTGTTGAAAAACCTCTCTTCCGCTATTTGCGGGGTTTATATATGTATAACAGTCATGAGACAAATGATATCTGTTGACAGAGAATTTTTGAGCCTCGCCAATAGGGGATTACTGTACGAAAGGGCCCATTTTGTGAGATGAATGAAAATATCGATATTTTATGTAATTGAGTTATATGTATTTGTAGAAAAATTATTATTCCCCTATTGGCCGGGTTTAGATAGCTATAATTGTCATTAGATAAATGATTTCTGTTGATAACGAAATTTTGATCCGGGCAAATAGTTTACAACCACCCGAAAGGGTCCATTTTATTATATAAATGAAAATATTGATATTTTATGTAATTCGGTTATATTTGTTTGTTGAAAAACCTGTCTTCCCCTATTGGCCGGGTTTAGATAGCTATAACTGTCATTAGATCAATGATTTAATCTGTTGATAACAAAATTTTGATCCCGGCAAATAGGGGATAATTGTCCGAAATGGCCCATTTTGTGATGTAAATGAAAATATCGATATTTCATGTAATTGAGCTTTATTTATTTGTTGAAAAACCTGCCTTCCTTTATTGGGCGAGTTTACATAGCTATAAATGTCCTTAGATACATGAATTTTGTTGATAAGGAAGGTTTGATCCCGGCAAATAGTTTACAACCTCCCGAAAGGGTCCATTTTATGACATAAATGAAAATATTGATATTTTATGTAATTGGGTTATATTTGTTTGTTGAAAAACCCTTCTTCCCCTATTGGCCGGGTTTAGATAGCTATAACTGTCATTAGATCACTGTTTTCTGTTGATAACAAAATTTTGATCCCGTCAAATAGGGGATAACTGTCCGAGATGGCCCATTTTGTGATATAAATGAAAATATCGATATTTTATGTTATTGAGTTATAATCGTTTGTTGAAAAACCTATCTTCCCCTATATGCCGGGTTTATATCTATAATTGTCCTTAGATAAAAGATTTCTGTTTGCAATAAAAATTTGAGCCCATCAAATGGGGGATAACTGTCCGAGAGGCCCCATTTTGTAATGTAAATGAAAATATCGATATTTTACGTAATTAAGCTTTATTTGTTTGTTGAAAAACCTGTCTTCCCCCATTGGGCGAGTTTACATAGCTATAATTGTCCTTAGATAAATGATTTCTGTTGATAAGGAAGGTTTGATCCCGGCAAATAGTTTACAACCACCCGAAAGGGTCCATTTTATGATATGAATGAAAATATTGATATTTTATGTAATTGAGTTATATGAGTTTGTATAAAAATCTGTATTTCCCTATTGGCCGGGTTTAGATAGCTATAACTGTCCTTAGATAAATGATTTCTGTTGATAACAAAATTTTAATCCCGGCAAATAGGGGATAACTGTCCGAGATGGCCCATTTAGTGATGTAAATGAAAGGGCGAGTTTACATAGCTATAAATGTCCTTAGATACATGAATTTTGTTGATAAGGAAGGTTTGATCCCGGCAAATAGTTTACAACCTCCCGAAAGGGTCCATTTTATGACATAAATGAAAATATTGATATTTTATGTAATTGGGTTATATTTGTTTGTTGAAAAACCCTTCTTCCCCTATTGGCCGGGTTTAGATAGCTATAACTGTCATTAGATCACTGTTTTCTGTTGATAACAAAATTTTGATCCCGTCAAATAGGGGATAACTGTCCGAGATGGCCCATTTTGTGATATAAATGAAAATATCGATATTTTATGTTATTGAGTTATAATCGTTTGTTGAAAAACCTATCTTCCCCTATATGCCGGGTTTATATCTATAATTGTCCTTAGATAAAAGATTTCTGTTTGCAATAAAAATTTGAGCCCATCAAATGGGGGATAACTGTCCGAGAGGCCCCATTTTGTAATGTAAATGAAAATATCGATATTTTACGTAATTAAGCTTTATTTGTTTGTTGAAAAACCTGTCTTCCCCAATTGGGCGAGTTTACATAGCTATAATTGTCCTTAGATAAATGATTTCTGTTGATAAGGAAGGTTTGATCCCGGCAAATAGTTTACAACCACCCGAAAGGGTCCATTTTATGATATGAATGAAAATATTGATATTTTATGTAATTGAGTTATATGAGTTTGTATAAAAATCTGTATTTCCCTATATGCCGGGTTTATATCTATAATTGTCCTTAGATAAAAGATTTCTGTTTGCAATAAAAATTTGAGCCCATCAAATGGGGGATAACTGTCCGAGAGGCCCCATTTTGTAATGTAAATGAAAATATCGATATTTTACGTAATTAAGCTTTATTTGTTTGTTGAAAAACCTGTCTTCCCCAATTGGGCGAGTTTACATAGCTATAATTGTCCTTAGATAAATGATTTATGTTGATAACTAAGGTTTGATCCCGGGAAATAGTTAAAAATCACCCGAAAGGGTCCATTTTATGATATAAATGAAAATATTGGTATTTTATGTGATTGCGTTATATGTGTTTGTATATAAATCTGTATTCCCCTATTGGCCGGGTTTAGATAGCTATAACTGTCATCTGATGAATGATTTCTGTTGATAACAAGATTTTTATCCCGCCAAATAGTTAAAAAAACACCCGAAAGGGTCCATTTTATGATATAAATGAAAATATTGATATTTTATGTAATTGAGTTATATGTGTTTGTAAAAAAACCTTTGTTACTCTATTGGTCGGGTTTAGGTAGCTATAACTGTCATTACATAAATGATTTATGTTGATAACGAAGTTTTGAGCAAGAGAAATAGGGGATAACTGTCTGAGAAGGCCCATTTTGTGATATAAATGAAAATATCGATATTTCATGTAATTGAGTTATATATGTTTGTAGAAAAACCTTTCTTCCCCTATTGGCCGGGTTTAGATAGCTATAACTGTTATTAGATAAATGGTTCCTGTTAATAACGAAGGGTTGGACCCGGCCAATAAAGGATAGCTGCCCGAAATTGCCCATTTTTCTGATAAAAATGAAAATATCGATATTTTATGTAATTGAATTTTATTTGGTTGTTGAAAAACCTGTCGACACCTAAACGCCGGGTTTATATAGCTATAATTGTACTTAGATAAATGATTTTGATTAACAAGAAAGGTTTGAGCCTGGTCAATAGTTTACAACCACCCGAAAGGGCCCATTTTATGATATAAATGAAAATATTAATATTTTATGTAATTGAGTTATATGTGTTTGTATTAAAATCTGTATTTCCCTATTGGCCGGGTTTAAACAGCTATAACTGTCATTAGATCAATGATTTCTGTTGATAACAAAATTTTAATCCCGGCAAATAGGGGATAACTGTCCGAGATGGCCCATTTAGTGATATAAATGAAAATATCGACATTTTATGTAATTGAGCTTTATTTGTTTGTTGAAAAACCCGTCTTCCCCTATTGACCGAGTTTACATGGCTATAATTGTCCTTAGATAAATGATTTCTGTTGATAGCTAAGGTTTGATCCCGGTAAATAGTTAAAAAACACCCGAAAGGGTCCATTTTATGATATAAATGAAAATATTGGTATTTTATGTGATTGAGTTATATGTGTTTGTATAAAAATCTGTATTCCCCTATTGGCCGGGTTTAGATAGCTATAACTGTCATCTGATGAATGCTTTCTGTTGATAACAAGATTTTTTGCCGCCAAATAGTTAAAAAACACCCGAAAGGGTCCATTTTATGATATAAATGAAAATATTAATATTTTATGTAATTGAGTTATATGTGTTTGTAAGAAAACCTTTGTTACCCTATTAGTCGGGTTTAGATAGCTATAACTGTCATTACATAAATGATTTATGTTGATAACGAAGTTTTGAGCAAGAGAAATAGGGGATAACTGTCCGAGACGGCCCATTTTGTGATATAAATGAAAATATCGATATTTCATGTAATTGAGTTATATATGTTTGTAGAAAAACCTTTCTTCCCCTATTGGCAGGGTTTAGATAGCTATCACTGTTATTAGATAAATGGTTTCTGTTGACAACGAAGGTTTGGACCCGGCCAATAAGGGATAGCTGCCCGAAATTGCCCATTTTGTGATATAAATGAAAATATCGATAATTTATTTTATTGAGTTATATTTGTTTGTTGAAAAACCTGTCTTCCCCCATTGGCCGAGTTTACATAGCTATAATTGTCCTTAGATAAATGATTTGTGTTGGTAACAAAATTTTGATCCCGGCAAATAACTGTCCGAGATGGCCCATTTTGTGATATAAATGAAAATATCGATATTTTATGTTATTGAGTTTGTTGAAAAACCTTTCTTCGCCTATATGCCGGGTTTATATAGCTATAATTGTCCTTAGATAAAAGATTTCTATTTGCAATAAAAATTTGAGCCCGGCAAATAGGGGATAACTGTCCGAGAGGCCCCATTTTGTGATGTAAATGAAAATATCGATATTTTATGTAATTGAGCTTTATTTGTTTGTTGAAAAACCTGTCTTCCCCTATTGACCGAGTTTACATGGCTATAATTGTCCTTAGATAAATGATTTCTGTTGATAACTAAGGTTTGATCCCGGCAAATAGTTAAAAACCACCCGAAACTGTCCATTTTATGATATGAATGAAAATATTGATATTTTATGTAATTGAGTTATATGAGTTTGTATAAAAATCTGTATTTCCCTATTGGCCGGGTTTAGATAGCTATAACTGTCCTTAGATAAATGATTTCTGTTGATAACAAAATTTTTATCCCGGAAAATAGGAGATAACTGTCCGAAATGGCTCATTTTGGGATATAAATGAAAATTTCGAAATTTTATGTAATTGAGCTTTATATGTTTGTTGAAAAACCTCTCTTCCGCTAGTTGCGGGGTTTATATATGTATAACAGTCATGAGACAAATGATATCTTTTGACAGAGAATTTTTGAGAATCGCCAATAGGGGATTACTGTACGAAAGGGCCCATTTTGTGAGATGAATGAAAATATCGATATTTTATGTAATTGAGTTATATGTATTTGTAGAAAAATTATTATTCCCCTATTGGCCGGGTTTAGATAGCTATAATTGTCATTAGATAAATGATTTCTGTTGATAACGAAATTTTGATCCGGGCAAATAGTTTACAACCACCCGAAAGTGTCCATTTTATTATATAAATGAAAATATTGATATTTTATGTAATTGGGTTATATTTGTTTGTTGAAAAACCTGTCTTCCCCTATTGGCCGGGTTTAGATAGCTATAACTGTCATTAGATCAATGATTTAATCTGTTGATAACAAAATTTTGATCCCGGCAAATAGGGGATAATTGTCCGAAATGGCCCATTTTGTGATGTAAATGAAAATATCGATATTTCATGTAATTGAGCTTTATTTATTTGTTGAAAAACCTGCCTTCCTTTATTGGGCGAGTTTACATAGCTATAAATGTCCTTAGATACATGATTTTTGTTGATAAGGAAGGTTTGATCCCGGCAAATAGTTTACAACCACCCGAAAGGGCCCATTTTATGATATAAATGAAAATATTAATATTTTATGTAATTGAGTTATATGTGTTTGTATTAAAATCTGTATTTCCCTATTGGCCGGGTTTAAACAGCTATAACTGTCATTAGATCAATGATTTCTGTTGATAACAAAATTTTAATCCCGGCAAATAGGGGATAACTGTCCGAGATGGCCCATTTAGTGATATAAATGAAAATATCGACATTTTATGTAATTGAGCTTTATTTGTTTGTTGAAAAACCTGTCTTCCCCTATTGACCGAGTTTACATGGCTATAATTGTCCTTAGATACATGATTTTTGTTGATAAGGAAGGTTTGATCCCGGCAAATAGTTTACAACCACCCGAAAGGGCCCATTTTATGATATAAATGAAAATATTGATATTTTATGTAATTGGGTTATATTTGTTTCTTGAAAAACCCTTCTTCCCCTATTGGCCGGGTTTAGATAGCTATAACTGTCATTAGATCACTGATTTCTGTTGATAACAAAATTTTGATCCCGTAAAATAGGGGATAACTGTCCGAGATGGCCCATTTTGTGATATAAATGGAAATATCGATATTTCATGTAATTGAGCTTTATTTATTTGTTGAAAAACCTGCCTTCCCCTATTGGGCGAGTTTACATAGCTATAATTGTCCTTAGATAAATGATTTCTGTTGATAACTAAGGTTTGATCCCGGCAAATAGTTTACAACCACCTGAAAGGGTCCATTTTATGATATAAATGAAAATATTAATATTTTATGTAATTGAGTTATATGTGTTTGTATTAAAATCTGTATTTCCCTATTGGCCGGGTTTACACAGCTATAACTGTCATTAGATCAATGATTTCTGTTGATAACAAAATTTTAATCCCGGCAAATAGGGGATAACTGTCCGAGATGGCCCATTTAGTGATATAAATGAAAATATCGACATTTTATGTAATTGAGCTTTATTTGTTTGTTGAAAAACCTGTCTTCCCCTATTGACCGAGTTTACATGGCTATAATTGTCCTTAGATAAATGATTTCTGTTGATAACTAAGGTTTGATCCCGGGAAATAGTTAAAAATCACCCGAAAGGGTCCATTTTATGATATAAATGAAATTATTGGTATTTTATGTGATTGAGTTACATGTGTTTGTATATAAATCTGTATTCCCCGATATAAATGAAAATATTGATATTTTATGTAATTGAGTTATATGTGTTTGTAAAAAAACCTTTGTTACTCTATTGGTCAGGTTTAGATAGCTATAACTGTCATTACATAAATGATTTATGTTGATAACGAAGTTTTGAGCAAGAGAAATAGGGGATAACTGTCCGAGAAGGCCCATTTTGTGATATAAATGAAATTATTGGTATTCTATGTGATTGAGTTACATGTGTTTGTATATAAATCTGTATTCCCCTATTCGCCGGGTTTAGATAGCTATAACTGTCATCTGATGAATGATTTCTGTTGATAACAAGATTTTTATCCCGCCAAATAGTTAAAAAACACCCGAAAGGGTCCATTTTATGATATAAATGAAAATATTGATATTTTATGTAATTGAGTTATATGTGTTTGTAAAAAAACCTTTGTTACTCTATTGGTCAGGGTTAGATAGCTATAACTGTCATTACATAAATGATTTATGTTGATAACGAAGTTTTGAGCAAGAGAAATAGGGGATAACTGTCCGAGAAGGCCCATTTTGTGATATAAATGAAAATATCGATATTTCATGTAATTGAGTTATATATGTTTGTAGAAAAACCTTTCTTCCCCTATTGGCCGGGTTTAGATAGCTATAACTGTTATTAGGTAAATGGTTTCTGTTAATAACGAAGGTTTGGACCCGGCCAATAAAGGATAGCTGCCCGAAATTGCCCATTTTTCTGATAAAAATGAAAATATCGATATTTTATGTAATTGAGTTATATTTGTTTGTTGAAAAACCTGTCTTCCCCTATTGGCCAGGTTTATATAGCTATAATTGTCCTTACATAAATGATTTCTGTTGATAACAAAATTTTGACCCCTGGAAATAGGTGATAACTGTCCGAGAGGGCCAATTTTTTGATATAAATGAAAATATAGATATTTTATGTAATTGAGTTTTATTTGTTTGTTGAAAAACCTGTCATCCCCTATTGGCCGGGTTTGTATATTTCTAAATGTCTTTAGATAAATAAAAATATAGATATTTTATGTAATTGAGTTTTATTTGTTTGTTGAAAAACCAGTCTTTCTCTATTTCCGGAGTTTATATAGCTGTAATTTTCCTTAGATAAATGACTTTTGTTGATCACGAAGTTTTGAGCCCGGCCAATATTGAATAACTGTTCGAAACTGCCCATTTTGTGATATAAATGAAAATATCGATACTTTATGTAAATGAGTTTTATTTGTTGGTTGAAAAACCTGTCATCCCCTATTGGCCGGGTTTACATGGCTATAATTGTCCTTAGATAAATGATTTCTGTTGATAACTAAGGTTTGATCCCGGGAAATAGTTAAAAATCACCCGAAAGGGTCCATTTTATGATATAAATGAAATTATTGGTATTTTATGTGATTGAGTTACATGTGTTTGTATATAAATCTGTATTCCCCTATTGGCCGGGTTTAGATAGCTATAACTGTCATCTGATGAATGATTTCTGTTGATAACAAGATTTTTATCCCGCCAAATAGTTAAAAAACACCCGAAAGGGTCCATTTTATGATATAAATGAAAATATTGATATTTTATGTAATTGAGTTATATGTGTTTGTAAAAAAACCTTTGTTACTCTATTGGTCAGGTTTAGATAGCTATAACTGTCATTACATAAATGATTTATGTTGATAACGAAGTTTTGAGCAAGAGAAATAGGGGATAACTGTCCGAGAAGGCCCATTTTGTGATATAAATGAAAATATCGATATTTCATGTAATTGAGTTATATATGTTTGTAGAAAAACCTTTCTTCCCCTATTGGCCGGGTTTAGATAGCTATAACTGTTATTAGGTAAATGGTTTCTGTTAATAACGAAGGTTTGGACCCGGCCAATAAAGGATAGCTGCCCGAAATTGCCCATTTTTCTGATAAAAATGAAAATATCGATATTTTATGTAATTGAGTTATATTTGTTTGTTGAAAAACCTGTCTTCCCCTATTGGCCAGGTTTATATAGCTATAATTGTCCTTACATAAATGATTTCTGTTGATAACAAAATTTTGACCCCTGGAAATAGGTGATAACTGTCCGAGAGGGCCAATTTTTTGATATAAATGAAAATATAGATATTTTATGTAATTGAGTTTTATTTGTTTGTTGAAAAACCTGTCATCCCCTATTGGCCGGGTTTGTATATTTCTAAATGTCCTTAGATAAATAAAAATATAGATATTTTATGTAATTGAGTTTTATTTGTTTGTTGAAAAACCAGTCTTTCTCTATTTCCGGAGTTTATATAGCTGTAATTTTCCTTAGATAAATGACTTTTGTTGATCACGAAGTTTTGAGCCCGGCCAATATTGAATAACTGTTCGAAACTGCCCATTTTGTGATATAAATGAAAATATCGATACTTTATGTAAATGAGTTTTATTTGTTGGTTGAAAAACCTGTCATCCCCTATTGGCCGGGTTTATATATTTATAAATGTCCTTAGATAAATGTTTTCTGTTGATAAGGAAGATTTGAGCAGGGCCACTAGGGGATAACTGCACGACAGGGCCAATTAAGTGATATAAATGAAAATATCGATTTTTTTATGTAATTGAGTTATATTTGTTTGTTGAAAAACCAGTCTTCCTTTTTTGGACGGGATTACATAGCTAGAATTGTCCTTAAATAAATGACTTCTGTTGATCACGAAGTTTTGAGCCCGGCCAATAGGGGATTACTGTTCGAAAGGGCCCATTTTGTGATATAAATGAAAATATCGATATTTTATGTAATTGAGTTATATGTGTTTGTAAAAAAACCTTTGTTACCGTATCGGTCGGGTTTAGATAGCTATAACTGTCATTACATAAATGATTTATGTTGATAACGAAGTTTTGAGCCCGGGAAAAAGGGGATAACTTTCCGAGAAGGCCCATTTTGTGACAGTCATAAGACAAATGATATCTGTTGACAGAGAATTTTTGAGCCTCGCCAATAGGGGATAACTATCCGAAACGGTCGATTTTGTGAGATGAATGAAAATATCGATATTTTATGTAATTGAGTTATATGTATTTGTAGAAAAATTTGTATTCCCCTATTGGCCGGGTTTAGATAGCTATAATTGTCATTAGATAAATGATTTCTGTTGATAACGAAATTTTGATCCCGGCAAATAGTTTACAACCACCCGAAAGGGTCCATTTTATTATATAAATGAAAGTATTGATATTTTATTTAATTGGGTTATATTTGTTTGTTGAAAAACCTGTCTTCCCCTATTGGCCGGGTTTAGATAGCTATAACTGTCATTAGATCAATGATTTAATCTGTTGATAACAAAATTTTGATCCCGGCAAATAGGGGATAATTGTCCGAAATGGCCCATTTTGTGATGTAAATGAAAATATCGATATTTCATGTAATTGAGCTTTATTTATTTGTTGAAAAACTTGCCTTCCCCTATAGGGCGAGTTTACATAGCTATAAATGTCCTTAGATAAATGATTTTTGTTGATAAGGAAGGTTTGATCCCGGCAAATAGTTTACAACCACCCGAAAGGGTCCATTTTATGATATAAATGAAAATATTAATATTTTATGTAATTGAGTTATATGTGTTTGTATTAAAATATGTATTTCCCTATTGGCCGGGTTTAAACAGCTATAACTGTCATTAGATCAATGATTTCTGTTGATAACGAAATTTTGATCCCGGCAAATAGTTTACAACCACCCGAAAGGGTCCATTTTATCATATAAATGAAAGTATTGATATTTTATTTAATTGGGTTATATTTGCTTGTTGAAGAACCTGTCTTCCCCTATTGGCCGGGTTTAGATAGCTATAACTGTCATCTGATGAATGATTTCTGTTGATAACAAGATTTTTATCCCGGCAAATAGTTAAAAAACACCCGAAAGGGTCCATTTTATGATATAAATGAAAATATTGATATTTTATGTAATTGAGTTATATGTGTTTGTAAAAAAACCTTTGTTACTCTATTGGTCGGGTTTAGATAGCTATAACTGTCATTACATAAATGATTTATGTTGATAACGAAGTTTTGAGCAAGAGAAATAGGGGATAACTGTCCGAGAAGGCCCATTTTGTGATATAAATGAAATTATTGGTATTTTATGTGATTGAGTTACATGTGTTTGTATATAAATCTGTATTCCCCTATTGGCCGGGTTTAGATAGCTATAACTGTCATCTGATGAATGATTTCTGTTGATAACAAGATTTTTATCCCGCCAAATAGTTAAAAAACACCCGAAAGGGTCCATTTTATGATATAAATGAAAATATTGATATTTTATGTAATTGAGTTATATGTGTTTGTAAAAAAACCTTTGTTACTCTATTGGTCGGGTTTAGATAGCTATAACTGTCATTACATAAATGATTTATGTTGATAACGAAGTTTTGAGCAAGAGAAATAGGGGATAACTGTCCGAGAAGGCCCATTTTGTGATATAAATGAAAATATCGATATTTCATGTAATTGAGTTATATATGTTTGTAGAAAAACCTTTCTTCCCCTATTGGCCGGGTTTAGATAGCTATAACTGTTATTAGGTAAATGGTTTCTGTAATAACGAAGGTTTGGACCCGGCCAATAAAGGATAGCTGCCCGAAATTGCCCATTTTTCTGATAAAAATGAAAATATCGATATTTTATGTAATTGAGTTATATTTGTTTGTTGAAAAACCTGTCTTCCCCTATTGGCCAGGTTTATATAGCTATAATTGTCCTTACATAAATGATTTCTGTTGATAACAAAATTTTGACCCCTGGAAATAGGTGATAACTGTCCGAGAGGGCCAATTTTTTGATATAAATGAAAATATCGATAATTTATGTTATTGAGTTATATTTGTTTATTGAAAAACCTGTCTTCCCCCATTGGCCGAGTTTACATAGCTATAATTGTCCTTAGATAAATGATTTGTGTTGATAACAAAATTTTGATCCCGGCAAATAGGGGATAACTGTCCGAGATGGCCCATTTTGTGATATAAATGAAAATATCGATATTTTATGTTATTGAGTTTGTTGAAAAACCTTTCTTCGCCTATATGCCGGGTTTATATAGCTATAATTGTCCTTAGATAAAAGATTTCTATTTGCAATAAAAATTTGAGCCCGGCAAATAGGGGATAACTGTCCGAGAGGCCCCATTTTGTGATGTAAATGAAAATATCGATATTTTATGTAATTGAGCTTTATTTGTTTGTTGAAAAACCTGTCTTCCCCTATTGACCGAGTTTACATGGCTATAATTGTCCTTAGATAAATGATTTCTGTTGATAACTAAGGTTTGATCCCGGCAAATAGTTAAAAACCACCCGAAAGGGTCCATTTTATGATATAAATGAAAATATTGATATTTTATGTGATTGAGTTATATGTGTTTGTATAAAAATCTGTATTTCCCTATTGGCCGGGTTAAGATAGCTATAACTGTCATCTGATGAGTGATTTCTGTTGATAACAAGATTTTTATCCCGGAAAATAGGAGATAACTGTCCGAAATGGCTCATTTTGGGATATAAATGAAAATTTCGAAATTTTATGTAATTGAGCTTTATATGTTTGTTGAAAAACCTCTCTTCCGCTATTTGCGGGGTTTATATATGTATAACAGTCATGAGACAAATGATATCTGTTGACAGAGAATTTTTGAGCCTCGCCAATAGGGGATTACTGTACGAAAGGGCCCATTTTGTGAGATGAATGAAAATATCGATATTTTATGTAATTGAGTTATATGTATTTGTAGAAAAATTATTATTCCCCTATTGGCCGGGTTTAGATAGCTATAATTGTCATTAGATAAATGATTTCTGTTGATAACGAAATTTTGATCCGGGCAAATAGTTTACAACCACCCGAAAGGGTCCATTTTATTATATAAATGAAAATATTGATATTTTATGTAATTGGGTTATATTTGTTTGTTGAAAAACCTGTCTTCCCCTATTGGCCGGGTTTAGATAGCTATAACTGTCATTAGATCAATGATTTAATCTGTTGATAACAAAATTTTGATCCCGGCAAATAGGGGATAATTGTCCGAAATGGCCCATTTTGTGATGTAAATGAAAATATCGATATTTCATGTAATTGAGCTTTATTTATTTGTTGAAAAACCTGCCTTCCTTTATTGGGCGAGTTTACATAGCTATAAATGTCCTTAGATACATGAATTTTGTTGATAAGGAAGGTTTGATCCCGGCAAATAGTTTACAACCTCCCGAAAGGGTCCATTTTATGACATAAATGAAAATATTGATATTTTATGTAATTGGGCTATATTTGTTTGTTGAAAAACCCTTCTTCCCCTATTGGCCGGGTTTAGATAGCTATAACTGTCATTAGATCACTGTTTTCTGTTGATAACAAAATTTTGATCCCGTCAAATAGGGGATAACTGTCCGAGATGGCCCATTTTGTGATATAAATGAAAATATCGATATTTTATGTTATTGAGTTATAATCGTTTGTTGAAAAACCTATCTTCCCCTATATGCCGGGTTTATATCTATAATTGTCCTTAGATAAAAGATTTCTGTTTGCAATAAAAATTTGAGCCCATCAAATGGGGGATAACTGTCCGAGAGGCCCCATTTTGTAATGTAAATGAAAATATCGATATTTTACGTAATTAAGCTTTATTTGTTTGTTGAAAAACCTGTCTTCCCCTATTGGCCGGGTTTAGATAGCTATAACTGTCATTAGATCAATGATTTAATCTGTTGATAACAAAATTTTGATCCCGGCAAATAGGGGATAATTGTCCGAAATGGCCCATTTTGTGATGTAAATGAAAATATCGATATTTCATGTAATTGAGCTTTATTTATTTGTTGAAAAACCTGTCTTCCCCTATAGGGCGAGTTTACATAGCTATAAATGTCCTTAGATAAATGATTTTTGTTGATAAGGAAGGTTTGATCCCGGCAAATAGTTTACAACCACCCGAAAGGGTCCATTTTATGATATAAATGAAAATATTAATATTTTATGTAATTGAGTTATATGTGTTTGTATTAAAATATGTATTTCCCTATTGGCCGGGTTTAAACAGCTATAACTGTCATTAGATCAATGATTTCTGTTGATAACGAAATTTTGATCCCGGCAAATAGTTTACAACCACACGAAAGGGTCCATTTTATTATATAAATGAAAGTATTGATATTTTATTTAATTGGGTTATATTTGTTTGTTGAAAAACCTGTCTTCCCCTATTGGCCGGGTTTAGATAGCTATAACTGTCATCTGATGAATGATTTCTGTTGATAACAAGATTTTTATCCCGGCAAATAGTTAAAAAACACCCGAAAGGGTCCATTTTATGATATAAATGAAAATATTGATATTTTATGTAATTGAGTTATATGTGTTTGTAAAAAAACCTTTGTTACTCTATTGGTCGGGTTTAGATAGCTATAACTGTCATTACATAAATGATTTATGTTGATAACGAAGTTTTGAGCAAGAGAAATAGGGGATAACTGTCCGAGAAGGCCCATTTTGTGATATAAATGAAAATATCGATATTTCATGTAATTGAGTTATATATGTTTGTAGAAAAACCTTTCTTCCCCTATTGGCCGGGTTTAGATAGCTATCACTGTTATTAGATAAATGGTTCCTGTTGACAACGAAGGTTTGGACCCGGCCAATAAGGGATAGCTGCCCGAAATTGCCCATTTTGTGATATAAATGAAAATATCGATAATTTATGTTATTGAGTTATATTTGTTTGTTGAAAAACCTGTCTTCCCCCATTGGCCGAGTTTACATAGCTATAATTGTCCTTAGATAAATGATTTGTGTTGATAACAAAATTTTGATCCCGGCAAATAGGGGATAACTGTCCGAGATGGCCCATTTTGTGATATAAATGAAAATATCGATATTTTATGTTATTGAGTTTGTTGAAAAACCTTTCTTCGCCTATATGCCGGGTTTATATAGCTATAATTGTCCTTAGATAAAAGATTTCTATTTGCAATAAAAATTTGAGCCCGGCAAATAGGGGATAACTGTCCGAGAGGCCCCATTTTGTGATGTAAATGAAAATATCGATATTTTATGTAATTGAGCTTTATTTGTTTGTTGAAAAACCTGTCTTCCCCTATTGACCGAGTTTACATGGCTATAATTGTCCTTAGATAAATGATTTCTGTTGATAACTAAGGTTTGATCCCGGCAAATAGTTAAAAACCACCCGAAAGGGTCCATTTTATGATATAAATGAAAATATTGATATTTTATGTGATTGAGTTATATGTGTTTGTATAAAAATCTGTATTTCCCTATTGGCCGGGTTAAGATAGCTATAACTGTCATCTGATGAGTGATTTCTGTTGATAACAAGATTTTTATCCCGGAAAATAGGAGATAACTGTCCGAAATGGCTCATTTTGGGATATAAATGAAAATTTCGAAATTTTATGTAATTGAGCTTTATATGTTTGTTGAAAAACCTCTCTTCCGCTATTTGCGGGGTTTATATATGTATAACAGTCATGAGACAAATGATATCTGTTGACAGAGAATTTTTGAGCCTCGCCAATAGGGGATTACTGTACGAAAGGGCCCATTTTGTGAGATGAATGAAAATATCGATATTTTATGTAATTGAGTTATATGTATTTGTAGAAAAATTATTATTCCCCTATTGGCCGGGTTTAGATAGCTATAATTGTCATTAGATAAATGATTTCTGTTGATAACGAAATTTTGATCCGGGCAAATAGTTTACAACCACCCGAAAGGGTCCATTTTATTATATAAATGAAAATATTGATATTTTATGTAATTGGGTTATATTTGTTTGTTGAAAAACCTGTCTTCCCCTATTGGCCGGGTTTAGATAGCTATAACTGTCATTAGATCAATGATTTAATCTGTTGATAACAAAATTTTGATCCCGGCAAATAGGGGATAATTGTCCGAAATGGCCCATTTTGTGATGTAAATGAAAATATCGATATTTCATGTAATTGAGCTTTATTTATTTGTTGAAAAACCTGCCTTCCTTTATTGGGCGAGTTTACATAGCTATAAATGTCCTTAGATACATGAATTTTGTTGATAAGGAAGGTTTGATCCCGGCAAATAGTTTACAACCTCCCGAAAGGGTCCATTTTATGACATAAATGAAAATATTGATATTTTATGTAATTGGGTTATATTTGTTTGTTGAAAAACCCTTCTTCCCCTATTGGCCGGGTTTAGATAGCTATAACTGTCATTAGATCACTGTTTTCTGTTGATAACAAAATTTTGATCCCGTCAAATAGGGGATAACTGTCCAAGATGGCCCATTTTGTGATATAAATGAAAATATCGATATTTTATGTTATTGAGTTATAATCGTTTGTTGAAAAACCTATCTTCCCCTATATGCCGGGTTTATATCTATAATTGTCCTTAGATAAAAGATTTCTGTTTGCAATAAAAATTTGAGCCCATCAAATGGGGGATAACTGTCCGAGAGGCCCCATTTTGTAATGTAAATGAAAATATCGATATTTTACGTAATTAAGCTTTATTTGTTTGTTGAAAAACCTGTCTTCCCCAATTGGGCGAGTTTACATAGCTATAATTGTCCTTAGATAAATGATTTCTGTTGATAAGGAAGGTTTGATCCCGGCAAATAGTTTACAACCACCCGAAAGGGTCCATTTTATGATATGAATGAAAATATTGATATTTTATGTAATTGAGTTATATGAGTTTGTATAAAAATCTGTATTTCCCTATTGGCCGGGTTTAGATAGCTATAACTGTCCTTAGATAAATGATTTCTGTTGATAACAAAATTTTAATCCCGGCAAATAGGGGATAACTGTCCGAGATGGCCCATTTAGTGATGTAAATGAAAGGGCGAGTTTACATAGCTATAAATGTCCTTAGATACATGAATTTTGTTGATAAGGAAGGTTTGATCCCGGCAAATAGTTTACAACCTCCCGAAAGGGTCCATTTTATGACATAAATGAAAATATTGATATTTTATGTAATTGGGTTATATTTGTTTGTTGAAAAACCCTTCTTCCCCTATTGGCCGGGTTTAGATAGCTATAACTGTCATTAGATCACTGTTTTCTGTTGATAACAAAATTTTGATCCCGTCAAATAGGGGATAACTGTCCGAGATGGCCCATTTTGTGATATAAATGAAAATATCGATATTTTATGTTATTGAGTTATAATCGTTTGTTGAAAAACCTATCTTCCCCTATATGCCGGGTTTATATCTATAATTGTCCTTAGATAAAAGATTTCTGTTTGCAATAAAAATTTGAGCCCATCAAATGGGGGATAACTGTCCGAGAGGCCCCATTTTGTAATGTAAATGAAAATATCGATATTTTACGTAATTAAGCTTTATTTGTTTGTTGAAAAACCTGTCTTCCCCAATTGGGCGAGTTTACATAGCTATAATTGTCCTTAGATAAATGATTTCTGTTGATAAGGAAGGTTTGATCCCGGCAAATAGTTTACAACCACCCGAAAGGGTCCATTTTATGATATGAATGAAAATATTGATATTTTATGTAATTGAGTTATATGAGTTTGTATAAAAATCTGTATTTCCCTATATGCCGGGTTTATATCTATAATTGTCCTTAGATAAAAGATTTCTGTTTGCAATAAAAATTTGAGCCCATCAAATGGGGGATAACTGTCCGAGAGGCCCCATTTTGTAATGTAAATGAAAATATCGATATTTTACGTAATTAAGCTTTATTTGTTTGTTGAAAAACCTGTCTTCCCCAATTGGGCGAGTTTACATAGCTATAATTGTCCTTAGATAAATGATTTATGTTGATAACTAAGGTTTGATCCCGGGAAATAGTTAAAAATCACCCGAAAGGGTCCATTTTATGATATAAATGAAAATATTGGTATTTTATGTGATTGCGTTATATGTGTTTGTATATAAATCTGTATTCCCCTATTGGCCGGGTTTAGATAGCTATAACTGTCATCTGATGAATGATTTCTGTTGACAACAAGATTTTTATCCCGCCAAATAGTTAAAAAAACACCCGAAAGGGTCCATTTTATGATATAAATGAAAATATTGATATTTTATGTAATTGAGTTATATGTGTTTGTAAAAAAACCTTTGTTACTCTATTGGTCGGGTTTAGGTAGCTATAACTGTCATTACATAAATGATTTATGT